>NW_008681901.1:0-45102 GCF_000695815.1 Acanthisitta chloris
GAACACTGGGCAAGAGCCTCTAGGGCTGCAAAGCCACTCTCTGACCTTACAGCGCAATAGCTGTTTGTTACACAAGACAGGATTTCAGCAATAGGGAATTCTTTTTTTGTACATGTTTCAGTTAGAGTTTGTATATGACATGTATAACGATGCACACACACACACACACAAACACACACATGAACACACCCACATATATGCATATATGGGCATTTCCTACTGCTTATTTTCCAGATCTGTGTTTCCAAACAAAAGCAATACTAAAATGGAGATAATGTTGGAAGCCTATGAGATGTAGTAATTTAGACTGAAGAATATTCCAATATTTTTTTACATTACATTCAAATCTTTTTTTTTAAACTAATAAATTTAAATTTAAATTTAACATGGCATGACATGGAAACATGAAATTACAATATAAATAGTGTATGTTTCTTAAACATATTCTTTGTCACATAACCAGAGGGAAGCTGAAATATTTCAAAATCAATATAGTTACATTTACTAATTCCATATTCTTTCATGATTACTGTAGTGATATTATTGATCTAGTCCTTGAAGTATAGCTTACCTGCTTGTTTTCTATCAACTTTCTAGTAATCATGATACTTTTACAAAAGAAATATGTAGAGATCTTTCTTTCAAAGTTCTGTTATTTTGTTTCCTGTTATCATCATATTTAGAAGACAAGAGACAGTTCCTCTTTGGAAGGGTTAGTGTTTCAAAAGTTAACATTTAGCAAGGCTACTTCCCTCCTTCTCAACTACTACCTGGCCAAAAATTCCTTAATACACTTCTCAGTTTCAAATCAAAAAGTAAGTTTAATGTGGTAATTCCTGTAAAATAAATGCTTTTCTAATATTGTGAAATTTAATGTATGAGAGAAGAGTAAAAGCTCCTGGTTTGCTTCACTCCTATACATCTGATAGAAAATTCCCATCCATGACTCACACATAGTACAACACAAGCAATCAGCCCACATGATTACAATGAATCTTGACTGGCAGGAACCAAGGAAGTATGGGACTTTCCAGATCACTAGCACAATGTAAGCAACTTTTTAGAGCAACGAACTATTATTTCTGTCATTTCACTTGCATCAAATGGCAAACAGCACAGAAATCACAGACAGAAACACCCTCAGGAACAGGAACTTCTGGTGTCTGATGCAAAGCAGAGCAACATTGAGACAGTATGAGTGACTAGGAAAGGTGTAAATAGAAAAGGAATAGGATAGACTGTAGCCAGTGCATTTAGAACTTCTTCAGTCTCTGTCCACAAACCATTTATAGATCAGAAGCCATTACAGCTAGGCTTGTGTCTTCTTATAAACTCCCCATTGTACCTTTCTTCCTCTTAGAACTGGCCTCATCACTGCCAGAGTGTATGTTAACCCAAATTTACTTGGGCAAGTTAGAAGAGATATTCAGTAAAATACCATTTGAGGTATCATAAAGCTGGACAAAACTTTTATGGTGAATTCATTTCATGACAAAATGTCAATCCACCAAAATCAAAAGATATTGTACAAGGCTGTTAGTCTCACAGCCTTCTGGCAAGCATGGTGTTACAATGACACTAGACAGGGCATTGACCACTTGTGAGCCTCGTGCTAGGATTGCCTCAGGGACCTGAGGACTTTCAGATGTTGTCATGCGCAGCTTTCCAGACTTCTGTACCCCTTCCAATGGCAACAAAGCCCTGGGATCTCAATCCTTCCTGAAGCTCTGGCTTCTCCTGTTGGTGCAGGGAGCTTGGCAACCTTAAAAAACCCTAACTCATGCCAAGCCTCAGAGGTTTCTCTCATGTTCATTGATCTTAGCTCCTACTTGATGCCAAGGCTTCTAACCTCCTGGCTGTCTTATTGAATTTGCTTTTATAGCCAAGCCAAGAACTCCAGTGCTTAGCTTTCTGTTCTCACTTTCACTATGGACTTGCTAAGCCAGCTGATTTGATAAATTTCTAGTTTTCCACATCCAGGCATCTTCATTTTTCATTTCAAAATGGATCAGTCTTGGTCAGCATATCTGCACTTTTGCGGTGACACCAATTTAGCTTTATCTTTAGCTGTATCTCTGTAAAGCCACGAGCTTGTAAGTGCAAAATCAGCTGCTGTGCTTATCTAATGAAATCATCTCCTTCTGTTTTAGATCTACTAGTGAAAAGATGCTTCTGACAGAAAACATTGCATCTATATTTTTTTACCAAGAAAGGGTGCACCAAATTATCCTCAAGGTCTCTTTCAACCTGATATTCTGTGATTCCATATGATTTTACCTTTGTACTGATATTTTAGGGTTGGGGGTTTTTAGGTTATAATGATGCTGTGCCAGCTGATCTTGGTATGCTAAACAATCTCAACAGATGTGTGTCTTCTGCACAGTGGCAGCACTTGAGTTACCCCTATATTTTGTTTAAATTTTGTGGAAAGAAAAGCCCTCAATATATGATAAGTGACAATTAACTGACCAAATACAATGTTGATTTTAGGCTTCACCACCAAGAAACTCAGTTGACATTGCTAAGTGGTCTCACACCTTTTCATTCTCCCCAGCAAAAAGCTAACTTGCATTTGCAGTGAAGACTGGGTCAGGGCAACAGAGGAACAGCTCTTTCCCAGTTATGTGACTGGGAGCACACGCTGCAGCAGGGAGTTGTAATGGCAAAGCCGTATTTCCTATTTCCTCTTTGAGTGATTCTCTTTCAATGCCTAAAGTGGCTTGGTCAGAAGAGAAGTAACAGAATCCAAAATAAAGAGAAGTCAAATAGAAAAATTGCTACAGTTGGTTTCAGGTGCTAGTTCTGCACCAGCTCCTCTAGTAACTATGTTTACTAAATTTTAACTTTAAAATCACATAATTTATTTTCTTTATTTGTGTCTTCCCTTTGACTTCAGTATCTGTGCTTGCATTCTACATTGTTTCATACAAAGCTTTCATTGATTGGGCTTTCTTGTCAAGGAATTTCAGTGTCCTGCTGAGGCTGAAGAGAAAAGATACAATGAGAAGTTCACAGGAATTGTGTTACCTCACATGATTTGTTTCCCACTGCTTAAGTTCTTATTTTTGTCTTTCATACAGTTTCCTTAGGGTTAATTTTATCAAATACATTTCCATCCAGGATAGAATCAATAACAAATTTTTGATAGCTGTGAAAAACAAAAATAGCACTGTCATTTTACAAGCATAACAGTCTGCTTTTGTTAGATAATAATAGATTAATGATCATTCAATACATTTTCAAGAGTACATTTTGTGGAATGCTTTGCAGGTTCCTGAGGTTTCCCTGTTTTCCTCATACCCACTGAAACAGCTGAAATTTCACACACAGTCTGCATCTTTGAAAGCAGGATTCCAAATAAAAATCATTTTTTGTTTCCATGTGAAAAATCAGTCAGCAGTTCTGTGGATCTAAGCACACACATACTGTTCCTGGAAGGACTTCACTCCACCAAGCTGAGTTTAGTTACACCTTGTACCTCTGCAAGAGACTTGGGGTTTAGACCCTCCAGAGGGACAATGGGGTTACAGTTTACTCAGCTGGCCAGTTGTCACACTGAGGCACACTAAAGATTTTGCAGAACTAATTTGGGGTTTGGTTTCTTGTCAAAAGAGCTAGACTTCAAAGTCTCCTTTATAGTTCTCCTCTTAATACAATACTTGCTTTATTTTTCAGATGTATTGCCTCTTTTTTTAATACCATACTCCTAGAGACTTAACAGAATGGAATTTGGGTCCTTTACATATCCAAGACAGACAGCAGGGAGTTACAGGAAGCCTAAGCTTTCCTTCCTTGCTCCTAGTCCCCATGACATACTGCATGTGAGATGAAGTACTCATCTTGGAGCTGACGGGAAGCACCAGGGGACAGATAAAGCAAAATACACTTATGCAGAGGATGATTTCCAGGTGTCCTCCTTCCCCACTTGCAGCTTCATGGCCAATGCACCCCTGCCTTCATACATGCCACACCAGAAGTTGCTAATGTCCAGCTTGCAGCTAAGAGACTGGACTGCAGTCCCTAGGGTACTCCCATCCAACCTATTTCTTCATCCCAGGGAGCAAGGAACAACTTGCGTATGCAGCAAACACAGCTGCATGCCTCCTCCTGTACCTGTGACATCCCAGCAGAGTCCACCAAATTCTTCCTACCATTCAAAACTACTACTAGCCTGTTAGAAAAGGTGAAGGGTAGTGGATGCTGCTGACTAGGAAGAGAGAGGAAAAGGTGATTTAACCTAAAGAAAGGAATTAATCCATGCTAGACAGTGTTAAATATGGACAGTATGTCTCAACAGAGCACCAAGACAGAACATGCAGCAATTCATTCGTTCAAACTAATGAAAACTTCCCCATCTTCTTGCAAGGATTTTATTTAAGACAGCCCTGACCTAACAAAAACAAAGGGCATAGAGACACACTCCTTATGCAGTAAAACTTTCATGGCTCCACATGCTGTCCAAGCATGATCAAAATAGATCAATATTGCAAATGCTGTCTCCCACTTTGCCATAATTGTTTACATCTGATTCTGATATACCCTCAGGAATATACAAAGTCATAATAACCATTTTTTTGGTATTCATGATTTCCCAGTTTGATGTGAGATATTATGCTGACACATGTATCTGTCTTCCTATTATGTACTAGGCAGAGTATTTTGTAAGAAAGGACACTGCAGCAGTGAGAGTAGTCAATAATTCTCTTGACCTACCGGAATCTATTAATTTTAAATTTATGTCATATAACCAATTCTTGGCACTTATGTTGGCTTTTAGACAGTCATTTCAGCTAACATAGAGTATCCTTTAGGTTTTAAAGATGCTATGAAATTTCTGCTGAATATAAATAGCCATTTTATAACTAGCATGCAAAATTATTATAGATGGTTACCCACAAAATACCATGCTCCTTTAAAACCAGTAATTTAATGACTGTTATGATACTAAATTCCTCAACTTCTCCCACTAGAACAGCTCCTTTTGCAATTGTTTTTGATGAGCTTAGCATTACTTTGGCATTATTTTCCCTCATTTCCTCTTTATGGAAATACAAATATATTGTCTGCAATTTTCTTAAATGCAATGAATCTGAATGATAATATGCTCTTGCATTGAGTCTAATACACAAAAAAAGTTTGTTATCAAAGAAACATAAGGGTCTGCATTGAGTTTAAACTATAGTACTGTTACTAGATTACGCTTCCCACTGATATGCATGTGAGTTGGTTGCCTTTGTCCTTTGGTTCCTTTGATGAAGGCCAGCCTACCACTTCATTTGAATTCACTGGAACTACTACTATACTAAGTCTTAAGTATGTAGCTTGACAGAGTTTGGATTTTGTTACTAGTATCTCCTACTGTTAGGCCAGAAAAGAATGGCTGATGCCCTCTCCTGAACCCCAGAGACTAACAGAGGACATGGCTGAAGGAGTTGCGTGGTTAGATACATAATGACCACCCATAATCAGAGCTATTCACCAGATCCCAGCAGCAGATGCCAGAGTGTATATACAGCAACTTTGCAAGGCAAAGATAAGATATATGTAGTGAGACATCTAAAACTGGATTTTATTGTGAAGTAGCTCTGTGTACACTGAAGACAAAGAAAGACAAAAAAGCTATTTAGGGATATGAGTCAAAGGCAAAGTGTTTCCACAGCAAACAGGCAGACGTAGAAAACACTGTTTGGCATTTTCCAGCTCTATTCCTCCCACAGCATGAGCTTTAAGCAAAGTAAGTGCAGGCAAGGGGTGGGTTACTGCTTTCTCAGCTGTTCACACAAAAGGACACTTTGCACCTGCTCCCAGAGAATGAAAGTTTGCTTTGTGTAAAAGCAGTTCATCACCCCAGCCTTGGCATCTGGGGGTTGGTGGAGCAGGCAGAGCCCAGGCGCGTTCTGGCTGGAATCAGCATGCTACCAAGGAAGAGCAAGACTGAAGGGCAGGTCTGCTGCAATCAAGATTCATTAGCTTTAATGTGTAAACATGCCCCCACCTGAAGTTTGATGTCATAGCACATGCAAACAGCAGGGCTAGTCTGCTAAACGTAAGCAAGAGAATGTGTATTTTTCACTTTAATCCCAGTTCTATTTAGTTTACTGTATTTGCTTAAGGCTGGAGTCATTTTCCTATCTACCACTGCAGTATTATTCAGAAAAACCTGCACTACACTGCCCCTGTATAATTATAAAGCAGCACACTCCATGCTTCCTTTGATGTTGTCTTCGATCTACATCTCCTAAACTGTGATTTGCCTCAGACATTGCCATTAGGTTTGTGCCAGGCCCTCAACTGGGGCAAATGAATGTAGGTCTGTGGGATCTCAGGGGAGCCCCAGAAGTTCATGCCAGTGGAGAGTGTCTGGGCTGCCTTGGAAAAGTCAACTCTTGGGTAAGACAGCTGTGGCAAAGGCATGGGTATGGCATTGTGGTAAGAGCTGAGAAGACACAAGGGGCTAGGCAAGTGTTTATGCATTTAAAAAATAAAGGAAAAAAACCGCAACCAAAATCCCATAACTATAATAGCAGCTTCTGCTTTTTTTTCATGTCAGCTGGTGACCCAGCAGTTTAAATGCTTCTCCTCCTCAGCACAGGGGTCACAAACAGGGCACATGGGCCATCCGTCTGGGCCAGCGTGGCAGCAGCAGGATAGACCTAGACTTCCTCTACATCTTCACCCCTCTGACCTTCAGAATATATCACCTCCCACCTCACTTTAATCCTGGAGTCTTTACTTTGGAGCTTATAATAAATCAATAGACAGTAGAAGAAAATCCCTGTGGGAGCAGCAATTGTGGCCCTATTATAAAAGCTTAAATTCCCCACCTGCCACTTGACCAGCAAAAAGCTTGGATTCCCCACTCCAGTCCCGATTATGTAAAACTATTCAAATCCTGAGTGACAGTAGTTATGAAGACAGCTGTTGGACTCTCCAGCTGCGGAAAGCAGAAGCAAATTCTGTGGAGTCCAATAAGAGCCGTCCTTCTATTCACCCTTCCAGAGATCCTTACAATGCCTTTTTTCCTTTGGGTTTTTTGGTTGGGTTTTTTGGGGGGGTTTTTTTGGTTGTTGGTTTTTTTTTTTGTTCAGGTGGAGGGAAACAATCAGTCAAAGGATTGAAAGATTCCCAAACCAAAAGTTCTCAGAAATGCCCTTTGAAAACAGAGGCAGATTCAGAGGCAGTTCTCATACTCACACACTCCCTCCACCCCCACCTCCCCCAGGCAATCCTCTTTCTCTCCTCACCATTTCTGAGTTGTGTTATTCCTCACAGAAAGTGGAAGAAGGTTATGGGGTGAGATGCCATGTGAACCAGTCATTTGTCAACACCATCCAGGTTGATATGTTTCTGGATAGAAGATTACACAAGAAAGACCCTATCATGTTTTCAGTCAATCAAATGTATAAGCACTCCCTTTCAGCTCACTATAACTCTGCCATTGCAGATATTACTGTTCTGGGTGGTATTTTGAATTTCTGTTTACCAGCAGAGGGTTGAAATTCAAGAACACAAAACGGTTTCCCATGGCAGTGGTTACCGTGCATTGGGGAAGGCTAGAGCAAGAATCCCAGACACTCACCATCACTGTGAATTGTGAAAGCCCTGTTGACTTCCCTGTGTTCCTTGGGTTCTGAATGCCCATGCCGTAGTTACAGGAGTAATTGGAGAAGCCTGTCTGTTTACACCTCTTTTTTCACAAAGATGGGGCTCCCACAAAAGTCAATAATGAATGTTTTATTACTGGGAGGTGGATCAGGCCAATGAAGTTTTGCTGAGTGTGCAATGTTCATTTGACCTACATTGCATCCAAGATTGACTCTAACAATATGATGTATCAGCATTTGATAGAACCTCCAACATGCATAACAAAAACACACAAAACATGTTAGTTGCTCTATGACCACAATCTTTTCAACCTTGTCTTTAGTTCTGATCAAGAGCTTATTTCTTATCATTGTTGCATTTATACAGCTACATTTTTCATGTACAAACCCTCTCCTTTAATTTGTTTGGTTTGGCAACACAGAGAGGCCATAAAACTGTATCAATAGGAAACTTGGAGATTCCCTTGCTGTCCTCTTGCAGCCAGGTCAAACTCAAACCCTCTCTTCCTGGTATCTGACATGCTGACAGGCAGTGCAGGGCTTGGATATAGCCCTTGTACTCCCACTCCTCCTAAACCAGGATTGGGTTTGATTTGTGTAACAGATCAGTCATTGTAAAGGAAGATGCCTAACTCCCTCCCAACCTAGTCTTCTGAGAGAGACTGGATGGAACCCAGCAGACTCCTGGAGAGTCTGCTGGGTTGCCCGATCTGCATAGACTGCAGAAGGTTAGCTGAGCTCAAGTGACTTTTATATAGCTGAAAGTAAAGCCAGTCTAGACCAAAGGGGTCTTTACACTCTCAAAGTTCATGTCAGGGTTTCAATATGCCACAGAACTAGAAAAAAAAAAAGGAGAATTAGTTTTCTTTAGTGTCTTCAATTCTGCTGGCATCTGAAACATAAGCCAATGTATTTGCAGTTGCAACTAGCCTTATCAAAAAGTTATACTTCTCAATGAAACTTTCACAGATGAGGAAAGCAAATGCAAACATGAGTTCTGATGTAAAGAGGATTGTTGTGCAAAGTCTTTCATTTAATGAAATAAAGTCATATGATTAATTTTAAACACTAGAATTTGTGTCACTGTATTACCATTTTCAGAATAATAAATATTTCTTTCTGACTCATTAGGAATGTTGAGGTAGTGAATGGGCAAGCAGAACATATATACCCCCTAAAGTGAACAGAACTCTACTGATTGAGGTAGACTGTCAGTTTCCTTCGCAGGAGTTGGGAGCATTCAGTGCAAGTTAAGTTGAAATGAGGATGGAAGACACACAATCCTTCACAGAAACAGTTCTATATGCTGCTATATTGCATTTATCTAATTATTTGGCCACATGAACAGCTCATAAATGCAAGTTTCAATTATAAATATTTATGCACATGGCAAACAAATAGCAGTTAGAAAATGTTTATCCTTCCCTGATTTGCCTTGGCAAAACATACACACTCATTTCTTTGTTTGCCTTTTTTTCCAGAGAAACATTAGTGTAGTATATTAAAAAGCTTCACAGCAGAAAGGGAGTGGGAGTCACCATCAGGTTCCATCTCTGCACCACTACTTGCCAGCAAAGAATGCATTCTAACAAGGCTGGGACAATGGGAGAGAAAAGTTATAGTGTAATTTGAGAAAGGGTAATTCCTTTATGAGAGTTCAAAGCACCTGGGTTTTCCTCTCTCTCAGAGAGACCCAGCAGCAGTTTCCAAGTGGTTCTGTCAATGGGCATGTTCTGGATAAACACTACAGTTGTTCTTCCCACACACATTCAGGACACAGTGCCCCACTGCCACTGACGTCAAGAGATTGTCCCAGGCACCTGGCACATCCTGGGATCATGCTCAAACCACATGTTAACCCAGCAGATATGTTAAATGGAGTGAACTTGGCAGTTTAAGGTCTGTCCTCAGAGATAACATTATCAGAATAGCCATTTGTCACCAGTGAGATCAAACACAGGCATCTATCAGACTCCTTCTTTCCACAGCATTTGCCAGAACCTGATAGGAAAAAACAAAACCAAACCAGAACTTCAAGTATCAGGGTTCTTGCTACCCTTACTTATTGACACTGTCATGTTTGATTCTATGATATGTCCAGCTATCTGGCCTGTAGCACTGGAATGGCAGCAACAGCTTTAACCAGAGGAACCTCAGGAAAAACCTAAATCATGCACATACTATTTCCCATTCATGCTGCAACAGCATTCAGATCTGGCTGTGTGCATTACTCAGAACATGAAGCTATACAGTTTTATTCTTTATCAATTCCTTCATTCTTTCATTTTTAACTACTCCAGGCTTCAACACACTACTCCAGGCTTCAACACACTGAGTTCAGAGAGAGTTCAAGCTCACTACTTACACCAGGAGGGCTGAAATCTTTGGTTTCTGTTTCACAGGGATCATTGCAGGTTCACAGGGTGGGTAAAAGGCGATAACTAATATTTGTGCCAGCCTGGCACTCACTCCATGCTGCTCAGCCTCCTAGCTGCACTCCTCACAGAGCTGGGATGGAAATTGTTTGCAGCTAGAAAGGTTTGGCACATCAAAGCAATGCTGTCAAACTGGTAGGCCTAAAATATTATCTGTCCTCTCTTGTCTACATTTCTTTGCAAAATCCGCATTATCTTTTCAATATAGAAGTGTTTTCTTTCCAGGCACAGCTTGGAGTGAATACTTTTCTAGGTCAGTATCAATGTCAGAATTGCTAGCAGTCTTAGTCAACTGAGTATGCAAGGGAAAAACAAAACAAAGTGCCCCCACACATAAAAGGGTGAAAGGTTGAAGACAACTTAGGGAAGATATAAAAAGCCAGATTTTTGAAAGTTTGGGAAATTATATACCATGCACGTTCTCAAATCTATGCTTCAGGTCTCATATTTTAAAAATTAAAAAAAGTTTTTAAAAAATTTTTAACATTTTAAACAATTAAAAATATTGGTTTAGCTTTTGGACTTGTTTGTGGTCTGTGATAAAGCATTATATAACAAGCATCATCCACTACACTAGAGTGCATACTAAGGGGGGGAAATGAAGGAAATCTTGCATTCCTTCAGATGAAAATGTTTGCAATAAGTGGAAGATGAGAGAATTGTCATTGAACAGTGTGTTCCCAGCATTAAAAAGTGCAACACTTTTTTTCAGTCTTGAAGTCCTACTGAGACATTTGCTTCAAAAAGAAATGGGCGGTAGCAACAACAACAAAGTACTGCTGCTTAAATAACACAATCTTTAATTTGCTGATTTAAACTATGTTGTATATTTTAATGTTATCCCTTCAGTTTTAGCAGATTAGGTAGTGGATTTTTATCACACTGGTGTAAGTAGGAGCATGTCTCTTTCTGTTTGCTCAGAGAACAGGTTCCAGCAAGGGACGTTATGGCAGAAGGGAGGGCTGTTAGTGGTAGGGCTGGAGTGACTTTCACCCCATGCAGTTTACAGCACTTGTTTCTGGACTTGCATGTGCTCCCAGCCTGACAATGTGAAGGCTTAGCCTTTGCTGGGTATGGTCAGTGCTACAGCCAAACAGCCAGCAGTACCTGGTACAGAAAGAGCTACAGATAAGCAGACATCTGTACCTTTTGCTCACTCTCATTCCCACTAAGCAGTGCAAGGTGCTTACTCCACATCATGCTACAAACAGCAAACAAAATCTGCCTTGACATTCCTTTATCCCATGCCTTCCTTTCAAATCAAATGGGTCTTTTAAGTACATTTGAGTGGCAGGTTTGCAAAATTGTAGGCTCTCCAAGGCCTCTCTTCAAGGCAGAGCCAAGGGTGATCTGATTTGCCTGTAAAGGACCCAGCAGAATGAGGCCCTAAACCTAATTTGCAGCCTCTAGGCACTACAGTAATATCACTAATTTAATACAAATGACAATGAGAGGAAGGGACATGCTATTCACAATACTGACTTCCTATCCACAGATGCTTGGCAGGACTTCAGATCTCAATTCAGGGAGTGCATAGGCTTTGCTGAAATGGCCATTTTTTGTACAAATATGCCCCCAAGCATCAATAAAAAGAAACAGATGCAGATTAACAAATCACATACCCATTGCACTATACATGTAACCTAATGCATATGAATAGTCGTACTGGCTTTACATCTGTTACAGACACACAGCATTGTTGAAGGCATTGTCCTTTTTCACAGCATCAGCTCTCCCCAAAAGCAAGGAGTTTGATGGCAAAGGAAACAGTGCCCACACAGAAACTAGGGGACACCAGAGAAGGGCAAAGTGGAGTAGAGCCAGCTTCACTTTGCCTAACAAGCTCCCAGGATTTGAGGCATATCGTGAAAAGTTGCTATCTCAGCTCCTCTGATTGCCGTGGGGAGATTGAGGGGGTAGGTTGATGCACTCGTCCCAAGACCTAAGGGGTCTGTTATAAATCAAGGTTGTTGGAGCAAAGAGGGAGCCTGGATGACCTGCTTTCACTGATCTCCCAATTTTTAGATTACTGAATTTGGGTGAAATAAGTATCACTTTGGTGGCTGACAGCTATCCTGCCACAGCAGTGTCGAAGTCAGAGAGGAGTAAGCACATCCCCTGCTGTCTAGGGCTGCCAGAGCTCAGTCAGTGTAAAAGGCAGTTGTGACATGTAGGTGAGCAGATCACCTACAGAAGGTGTCTAATTTTGGTGTCATGTCCCTTCCCTCCACTGACTAAACAAGGACAGACACTGGCAACCCTAGCTAGGACAAGGCTCAAAGTACTTATTGTTCTCTTCATCTTAGACGCTATCATAGGTGTGACAACCTAAACATTCACCCAGATGAGATGACTCAGAATGCCCAGCAGTTCTCATAAAAATTATGGATTTTGATGGCACCATGCATTTTGGAGAAGGGAGTCAAAAGTGGAAAGTGGGCCAGCCAAAGGGCCTGGTGAAATAGAGTTCAGAAATTTCTTTTAGCCCCAAATAGATCAAAATTGATTGCAAAATGTAGTAAATTAATCCTTTCCTAAAAAAGAAGAAAAGTGAGTGAGAGAGAAAAACAAAAGTGTTGTAGGTAGAGTGTGTCTTTGTGTGTTTACCTATGGCTTTCTGTAGGAAGTCTGGGAACCTTGCTGCTTCGTCCTGTTTTTAAGCTGCCCTCTTGTGTCTTGTTATCAGGTGTTTTCAACTTGCATGAATTCACACCACCATTCACCTGCATCCTCTTGGCATGTACAGAGACTGAGAGTCAATGACCTTCCACACTACCTCCACTGCTCTTCTCAAAGGATCTATTATGTGGCTCAGTGGAAGAGAACAAGCCTGGTTCTGTTTGAGTCAGTATGACTCTTACAGTATAAACACTGAAAAAAAACCCTCTCCACGTAGCTAGCCTCATTTTGCATTAGTCAGGAAAGGTCAAGGCAATACTGGAGTCAGGAAAAACTTGGTCAGTGTTTGGAATCAGTCCCACTTGAGCTTGATTTCCTGTTTCTGAGAAAAACCCCAAACACACTGCCTCACATTATCTGAGTATGAAGTTTAGTAAATGTTGCTATACATGCCACACAAACACACTTTACACACAGTAACTCCTTGAGTGCCTTAAGAATCTCTCAGCATAAGTAAGGAGACTCAGCAGTTACCAAGAACCAGAAGAAATGTAGTCTTGGGTTTGTATTCTTTCCATCACTTTTTATATTATAGGGTTTATTTATTTCAAAAAATTACCTCTAAAATTAGTGACAATTCTGTCTAGAAATACACCCAGACCAACAGAAGAAACCAGACTGGCAGCTTCCCACTTAGTATCCAGACCCACTGTTGTGGATTCAAGAGTAATTCAAACAGTCTGAACTTCAAACTAGGAAAAGGCAGACAAAGACGGTTTGATGTTTTGTTATTTTGGTAAGCAGGCTAGAAAAATGAAAGCACAGTGCAACTACTTTATCTGAAATAAAATAATCAAAATATTGGTCTGTAGAGACAGTAATTAGATGCATAATTCATTAAACAGCAGAAGAAAATGACAGTTTGCTAGCTGTCTATATTTAATAGGATATCTGTCAAAGTTAGAAATTTATTATCACCATTCCTTTCAGCCCTGTTCTTCCATCTGGCTGCAAATCCTCATGGACAAACCAAATAACAACATGAGACAGACAATGAAATAACCTCTAGGTTTTATGCATTTGTGGGTCCAGAAGGCACAAGAAAACACTTCACATTAGTGTTCCAGCATTGTAGGTGTCCAATAGACACCCAGTAGTATCCCAGAGAAGATACCTCTGCAGTAGCATTGACTGGCAATTATTTTCTTGCTCTGTGTTATTCCAACCTCAGTACTTTCTGTTAGCTGTCTGCAGCCCCATCTTGACTACTCTGAGCATAGTATTTCCTGAAGGACAAGAGAGAGGAGCATTTAGGGTTTGGGGATTTTGTTTTGTTGTGGGTTTTTTTCCTTTTCAGAGCAACTCACTGTCTTCTCTATTCTCCTAGATTATTTCTGAAGTGGAAAAAATCTCTCCCCACCATACATAGACCAGCTGGATTTTCTCCGGTTGAAATGGAAGGTCATCATGGCTCACACTCATCAGTGATGGTGAAAGTGTGAAATCTTTCAGAAATACAATGTGTTACAGGTTTCATGGGTCAACCATTGACCTCTTCATCAATGCTTCATAAAAAGTGCTATGAGCACAGATGATGCAGGTAGCAAGAAGACTTAAAAAACTGAGCCATCTTCTGTCAGAAAATACCTTAGACACACTCTGATTTACAGACATATAAACTTTTGTCTTCAGCTTCCTCAACTCCCCACCACCATTCTTGATTTCCTATCTCCAGTTACCCAAATGATGACTCCAGCTCTATTTCCCCCAACAACTCTGCACATATGTCAGTACAACTGATGTCTTCTCCCACTCTCTACCATATGCTTTCTACTCCTTGTTGCCAGCCTCCTAAAGCTGTTCATCTTGTTTTCTCACCAGCATTTTCTCTGGCACAGTTCAGTCAATGCTCAGAGCTTTGCAATACCCAGCCGGGCAGACACAATTTGTGTAGCAACACGTTCCTGCACATGAGTATGTCGCTGCCTGTGAGTGAGCTGTTACTCTAGAGCACCTGGGAAGGTGTAACTTGGTGGAGAGAGAGCTAAAATGTCCAAAAGCTATGGTCTGTCCCAGGAGAAAAAAAATTGCCTGTCCAGATTGATTCAATCCATGTCTTTCGTCCCAGCCTGAGTTGTTCTGTCCCTCCATGACTGGGCGTGACGCCCTCAGAGCCTGGCTTGGCCCCAAGAGTCATAGAATCATAGAACAGTTTGGGTTGGAAGGGACCTTTAACAGACATCTAGTTCAACCCCTCTGCAATGAGCAGGGACATCTTCAACCAGGCCAGGTTGCTCATAGCCCCATCCAACCTGGCCTTGAACACTTGCAGGAATGGGGCAGTCACAGCTTCTCTGAGCAACCTGTATCAGTCTTTTGCATCCCT
The DNA here is from genome assembly GCF_000695815.1 of Acanthisitta chloris. Taxonomy (NCBI): domain Eukaryota; kingdom Metazoa; phylum Chordata; class Aves; order Passeriformes; family Acanthisittidae; genus Acanthisitta; species Acanthisitta chloris. The sequence continues at coordinate 15,045 of NW_008681901.1, forward strand.
CATCATAAGATATTTCTTCCTTTTATCTACTCTGAATCTACCCACTCTTAGTTTAAAACCATTACTTCTTGTCCTATCCCTGCTAAAAAGTCTGTCCCCATCAACAAGAAGGGAATGACAGTCAGCATGACAATGGCCATGAAGGACAGAGGGGGCAATATGGTCTGAAAAGCCTCCCTGCTGCCTTGATCAACCTTAATCTCTAGTGTACTGAGTCACAGATTAAATGAAAGAGCAAACTCTGGGACTTCCTGGTAGAACTGCTGTCTCAGCTCCTATATCACACCCACTTAACAACATCTAGCACAGGCTGTTTGCACTTAGCAAAGGATAAAGAGATCATTCAGAGGAAGGGCAGCTAGCAGAGTGAGGCTAGCAAAAGTCTTACAACTGGTTTATTTGCTCTGGGCATTGTATATACAATGATAAAGCTTATGTTGCTACTATGCTGAAGTAATAGGGTTGTGTATGACACCAGCTAGACAAGCAACGGTGATGATCCTCCTCAGTACTGGCAATATGTCCCAGCTGTGTGTTGAGACATCAGGGAAGCTAATGCTGATCTCTGTGTTGCCTGCCCTGGTGTGTAAGAATAAGGGAGCAAAGAATGTTCATTGCAGTCTTTTACTATTGACCCGGAATCAGTTTGCCAGCCTTTAATTATTAGCCAGTTATAAACCGAGGAGGACTATGCATATGACTGAGGGCTGGAGCAGCTCTCCTGTGAAGACAGGCTGAGATAGCTGGGGTTGTTCAGCCTGGAGAAGAGAAGGCTCCAGGGAGACCTTATAGCACCTGCAAGAGAGCTATAATGTAGTGAAAGGACAAGAGGTAATAGCTTCAAACTGAAAGAGAGTAGGTTTAGATTAGATATTAGGAAGAAACTGTTTACTGTGAGGGTGGCGAAGCACTGGAACAGGGTGCTCAGAGATGCTGTGGATGCTGCATCTCTGAAAGTGTTCAAGGCCACGTTGGATGGGGCTTGGAGCAACCTAGTCTAGTGGAAGGTGTCCCCTGCTCATTGCAGGGGGCTTGGAACCAGATAACATTTAAAGGTCCCTTCCAACCTGAACCTCTCTGTGATTTCATGATTCTATGGCTGTGATCTGACAATGTAGTGGACTGTTAAGAAGCAGTAGTTATGATGAGGATAGTATGAGTGTCGAAGGACAGCTTGGCACCATGTATAGCATTGGAAATAGCTCGTTCCTCTGTTTTCTTTGTCTGCTTCCTCACAAATAAATTCTAGAAACTTATGCTTAGGCAAGTAGCTCCAGCTCCAGGAGGATAACTTCCTGACTTCTGCAAAAGAGTTCATTACTCAGTAAGGGAAAAAAATGGGGAAAAAAACAACCCCAAAACTCATTCAGCAATAGAATGCTACTTATAACAAGAGCTACACCATTTTTAGAAATTAAGAACAAGTAGGACAAAACAAATATTTCTGCATATTTTATAGGAGTTTTTTGAAAAATTATTTTAGGGCAGTCTAAGAGAAACTCCTATATGCATGCCAATAGGATGGATTTAAACATTAATTTTAAATGGATACATTTTAAATTCAATTAGCTTCTTACAGTGCAAAATAGAAAATTTGTTAGCGGTTTATTATCAGGAGATTTACTTTTATTGCTTCTTTTAATGTAAGTTGCTGAGCTATTTAAACATTCTGTCTCACAAACCATAAGGAGTCTAGTTCACAAACTCACATGGAATTGTCCCGCTAATTTAACATCTAACTTTAGGACACAACCTCAAGTCATTAACATTTCACTTGCTCTTTTTATTCTATCTTTTTCCAAAGTAATGCATACACAAAGGCAGTTCTGTATGCGCAGCTACCAAACAACCATATTTAAAATATTTCCTCATACCAAGGCAAAATTCTTTTATTCTATTTTCTCCCCTGCTGGAGAGGATTTTCACTACGGGGATACTGTCCTAAGAATCAAGCTATCACATGTGCTGTTCTTCCTCTTCCCTCCCATAGTCACTTCTCTTTGTATGGATGCATGAAATGTTTACTGATACTAAGAGTAAGAGAAGAATTACATTTAACAGTGCTTGGGGTATTCAGCAAATGGAAGGCCTCTGCTCCAGTTCCTGTGCTGTATCAAGTGGAAAACAGCTTTGAATTGAACTCAGCAGACAAAGAGCAGAAACTTTTGGTTTGATTTGAATTGTTTTTGAAATGGATATCAGAGATATAGATAACACAAATCAGTATGATTGAAACTGCAGACAAGACATTATAAATATGATCCAATTTTCCTTACTTTGACTTGCTGGTTTTTTTAATGCATTTGGTCTAACACAGTTACCATGAAAAAGTCATGGAAGTGAATTAGAAGAAAACTACAATAAAATTCTCTAGTGCCTGCTGAAAGCTGTATAGACAACAGGGAATTCTATATGTTAGTGAGATCTCCCATATAAAGGTTCAATTCATGCATGAAGTGAAGTATAAAACACATTTTTTAAAGTTCCCTTTAAGCCAGCAGGAAGGTAGTCTCATCAGTCTGGAGTAATATGTTTCTGAGAAAACACTGGAAGCATCCACTTTCCAGGATACCCACAAGATATATTTTTGATCAGTCTGGAAGAGTGTGTCTTTTAAAGATAAGATCTTACTCAATTAGTAGGAATGTTTATCAGCACAATGTATCGATACAATACCTAGAAAAGATAGTGAGTTCTTTTTCTATACATATACAGTCCAGCAAAACCATAGTAAGCAATTTGTAAAGCAAATGAAGAGACCTGTCTTTTGTGTGCAAGACCAGCATCTTAATTTAAGACATCATGCACTAGATTATATGTTGCCCACAAACATGAGCTATTCTCAGGCATGTGAGAGCCTTCCACCAGGAAATAGTCCTTACAGTTTCTGTATTCAGCAGATGTCAAGACTAGTACCTCTGTTCTTCAGAAGGAACTACTGAAACATATTGCAAAGCTGTTGAAACAGTTTAGAAGGAACTATTGCAAAGCAATGCAAAATGCATGCTTTCAGCATCACCAAAATCTGAGTAGACTCTCGTCTCTTCGTTCTACTGCATAGACATGCAATTTGTATGGAAAGAGAGTAAAGATGGGTGGAAATCACAGGAACAGATATCAAATGAGTAGCTCCTGAAGTTATAATAATATTGGCAAAGATGGACTTTACTATATTTGTAATAAACATTTCCATCGTTTACTTTGTCAGATACTGAAAAGAAATGCAAAAGAATACTACGCATCTTGCAGACTACTTGACAGCAAATAGGAATTTTATATTTTTTGGGATGGATGATGGGTGGATCTTTAGAAAAAGTATGACTGGTCACGGTTCTCAAAAATTAACAAGAAACATTTGCTAAAATTCAGGGTTCTATGCTAAAAAAACTCTTGGCCTCTTCCACTGAGTCCCATTAGGAGTTAAGTATAATTTTCCTTGACACCATTGGATTATTCTTGGATTTATTAGTTCCTGATGAACATTTACATATTGGTGTATGATGCATTGAAGACATCAAGTATCATTGCATAGCATTCTTGCAAATGAAATTGCTTGTTACCCTGGCTTGTTGAAGGTGTGCAGCACAGTTTGTAAGGGCTTTGTTCTCAGTTTTACCCTATTACAGTGCAAGTGATTTCTCTAATTAGAATCCTCTTCCTTTAATTGAACTGAAGTGTGATGACAGTTGCTGCTATGATCCACAAAGTTGTGCAAAGTTTAGGATACTGATTACACTTTTGGCTTTTCATTACAGAGTCCAGATGAAGTTGTTTTTTACTGTGGAAAAGGAAGAAAAATAAAGAAAGTCAGCCTTTGAAATAAGAAAGAAACATTCAACATTTCAAGGTCAACTGCGTATGTGGGAAGCCAGTGAAGCTTCTGCTTTTCATGCCTGTGGGCCCCTTTTATGAAATTACTGCTTTGCATTTGCCCTCTTCTTTTTCTGTCTTCCCCTTGATGCTTTGGTTGAAAGCAGGAAGTAGAGCACTGGGTGAAAGCTCACACACACAGAGGGGAAAAAAAAGAAGTTAAAACATTTTCCATGGTCAGAGGGGGTTGTGGTTTGCACAGAGGACAGAGAAATGTTGAAGTTAAAATGTGGTGAATCGGAAACCGGTTGTGCCCACCTCTAGGTGTAATCAAAACAAAGCAGGCACATTAAGTTCAGTTCCACTGAAAACACAAACCAAACACAAAATGGAAAAGGTCAGCACAGGATGGTGAGGGCTTTAAGTGATATAGAGGGAAAATTCCCCAGGAAAGTATTAGTGTGAACACAAGCCAGCTGTGTTATTTAATGATCGGAGGCAGGTTCTCTGTGGTTCAACTTTTTATGTTTTTTTTGTAACGGCCAAGCATTCCATTCAGGCAATATTCACAGTTCACAGAGTCACTTGTAAGTCTGCAGATTTTTAGTGAAAAGCCATTAAAGCAATGTGGTTCTCACTTTGCAATAAGCATGTCTGTTCTTTGTTTCTTGTTTGCTTGCATTGCACATCTCTGTGGCAGTTTCATGTTCTTTTAATTCTGATAGATTCTGATTAATCATGAAACTTAAGAAATACGGCTGGAACTGAGATTCAACTCTTTTTGATACCTCAAATTCCCTTGATGCTCAACAGGCCTGCAGAAACTCCTACAAGTCATCTTCTGAGTAAAAATACTGCCCAACAGCCCATAGATACTGTCCAGACTCCATCCTCCTCTCTCTTCCATTTACAACACTCAGTGTGTACAAAGACCAGAAACTGGTCAAATCCCCCAGTTAGGATCACCTTCTCCAAAGAGAAATCGCTGCTCCGATGGCATTGCCTTCAGTTTCCCTACCACCTTCCATCCCCTGCTTCATAAAGAGAAAGGATCTGCTGATAAACATGTGAGAACATGGAAAAATCTCGTAATCTGGGAATGCTGGGCGTTCAGCTGTGGTGAATTAATGCACACACTTGCTTCAGTCATGGTCTGTTTGCTCATCAGCTGAGAGCCTAGGGTGCTATGGCTCACTTTGTGGTGTTTAGGCAGACAGAGAGGATATGACCTGTCCTAGTTTAACCTCACCTGTGAACATTGCATTGTATGTTTCCACACCAGGTGGATATCACGGTATCATAGCCTGAGTAGAAAGAAAAAAAACACTGTGGTGCTGCAAACCTGCTTTCTGTTACAACCTCTTGTTTTCAGGTGCTTTTATCTGTGACAAACAGCTGCCCATGAGGTTGAGCTTTTCCAGACAAAGTCATTGTTCTTAAGGCAAGTAGTTATTTTCAAAACTAGGCACATAAGCACTGCAGAATTATTATCTGAGAGGTGAGAAGAGTTGGAAATACCCTTTTCTCACAATAAATAAAAAATTATCTGCTCTACCATTGACTTATTCTATATCTGAGCTGACTGATGTTTGGGACTCAGTATGTTTAGCTTACATGTACTTAAGCCCTTAAATTTTACCTCAGGAAGACTAAGTTGCACTTTGAAAAGAAATATTGATGGTCTCTGTACAGGCAACAGCAAGAACATAGATACCAAGAGAAGAGCTCTGATAACACAACAGGCAGTGTATTCTGGTAAGAATGCTTCTCCTGTAGTGTACTGGGACTGGCTGAGACGGAGTTAACTTTCCCCATGGCAGCTCTCATAGTGCTGTGCTGTGTGTTGGTGCCAGAAAGGTGTTGATTTGATACCAGTGTTTGGCTACTGCTGAGCAGTGCTGGCACAGCACCAAGGCTGCCTCCAACATTCCACCCGCACCAGTAGGCCAGGGGTGGTCAAGATCTCAGGAGGAGATACCGCTAACACAGCTGACCCAAGCCGACCAAAGGGATATTCCATAACATATGGCATCTGCTCAGCAATAAAAGCTAAGGGGAAGAGGGATTCATTATTATTATGTGTACTGAAGCTCTGCTTCCCAGGAAGTGGCTGGACATCGCCTGCTGATGGGAAGTAGAAAATAAATCTTTTGTTTTCCTTTGCTTCTATTTGTGACCTTTGCCATTGGTTTATTAAACTTCCTTTTTGTGGGAAAGCACCACAAGTTTTTCCATCTTATTTTCTTGTCCCACTTATCCTGCTGAGGAGGGAAGTGATAGAGTGGCTTTGTGGGCACCTAATTAACTACAATACCACTCCTCTCCCTGCTCCTATTTTCTTTCCCAAGGAGACATCACCTAGAGGAAAGTTCTCTGGTTCGTAAATTGTCCCAGCTTCAGAGACATGGAGGTTGTATTTCCAGCTGAAAGCCTGCGTTACTAGGGAGGCTGGAATTGAAACATGTTTCAGCCTGTAAATCACAGGACTATGTGCCATGGGCCAAGCTCTGTTTTGATTTGGTACAGCTTAAAGAGATTCCTACCAGAGTGCCCCATATAAACATCCAAAAAAGATCATGTTTCTAACCCCACAGCAATACACAGACTTTTGTTGTTATTTTCCATGATTCATTTATGGGTTAAAAAAGTCAATAGAAGTATTACAGAATGTTACGTTCTGTTCAAAAATACCTACTAGCTATACATTAAGCAATCTTCCAAATACATGATAACTTCTGGGAATGTCAACAAAGAGTGTACAGACTGCTTGGTAAATTGCCTTTGAGTCAAAAATAGCAAGTGTGTTTCTTGAGCAAGGTCATTACAGTAGCTCAAAACTTGTGGTCGGCAGCAGTGTGCTGGATGTTGCTGAGTCTGCAATTTCGTGGCAATACAAATATCAACAGACTGGCCAAGCAGCATAGAGCCATTTTTTTTTCTGCAACTAAGCACTGCAGGATGTGTTCAAGACTGATTTATTAGAAACTTCATCAGCAGTGGGGTTAGGATTTCTCCATTATAGCCTTTTGAAGTGCAAATGTGAACAATTACTCCACATTGCAAAACCAATATGTTTTATCCAAAGCTTTGCATATGATTTTGATTTTAAAATGCACAAGTCTGAACACATTCTTTGGAATGTTTGTTTGTTTTTTCCAGCTGGAGATACACTCAGATCCAAGTACATCAAAAGATAAAGTAGCTTGGTTAAATTTTCCCCAGGGAAAAGACTTAGCAATCCCAACTATTGAGAGAAACTGGTAATTTACATGAGATGAGGTGTATTTGGCAGCAGCAAAGTACATTTCTGGCCCTCTGTAATATCTCTATATCTTGTAGTCATTGTTGAAATTTATTATTGCAACAATCTTGCAAAAATGGCCTTTTTTTCCTAGCACAATGTGTATTTTATGTGTATAGAAACTGATAAAAAGATCTAAAAATGAGTTTTGGGGGTGGTGAAGGAAATTGGCATCATCCTGTGGTTAACTCCGTGTGCAGAAAAGAATAGAATCTGCTCAATTACTTACTGTGAACTATTCACCCAGTCTTACATCTAGTCAGGAAACATCACATATTTTTACCATCTCCAGCCTTTGCTTTCTTGATCCTCTGGAAATATCCAGATGTTTTTAACAAGATGTAGAATCGAACAATGTCTTTTTCCATAATTTATCTATAGCTGTCTATAAAATGATTTTACATGAAACAATACACTTCAGTTATTTGTCATTTCTATTGTAATCTTTGGAAGTTTCTGTAGGAACCTATTAGATCCCATTCTATTTCAGTATTTCCCCAGAAGCCCAAATAACAAACAACACCATTTCTATAAAATGTACACTCCTGACATTCATTACCACAACATCACTGTCTCATCCAAGCAGCAGTCAAATGACTAACATCTTTCCTTTCAGTTCCTCACTCCACTGCTATCAGTTTCAGATTTCTTTACAACCTAAGATTATCTTATTAGGTTCTCAAATTATCAGGTACCCTGATAAATGTTTTTGTGCAAGTGAAAGTCTAAGTGCTGTATGCTTTCTCACATGCTCTTAAACATGAGCTTTTGAAGGCTTGAGGGGCAGCAGGGAAGGATGAAAGGCAGGCAAGAGACAAGAGGGAGTCTCTGTGTGCTGGTGATAGAGCTGGTGGGGCTGTCAGTCCTGCTCATGGGACCTACACTCACAGCAGCAATGTACCATTGTCTATTCAGCTTGGATCATTTAGCTTACTAAGTAAAACTGCCAGGCAAGATTTGTTGCCATTTTTTAATGCCAGCATTTAGAGGATAGCTCTCTCCTCACTCAACCACAAATAGTGCCACCCAGGGATGATGCCGAGGAAATATGTTATATGGGAAGAAAAACCCAAAATGCTTCAAGGAGTTTAATTTGAGGCTGAGGCAAGTTTCAAGAGTATGAATCATCATTTGGTTAAGAAGGGAGCAGGGAACAAAAAGAGAGCAAAGATTGGAACAAAAATGTAAATCTAACATTGTTATTAGTTGATGGTTTTGAGGTGTTTGGGTTAGTTTTTTATCCTTTTTTAAAACTAAACATAAAAGTTCTTCCTCAGACAGTCAGCCATCTGGCCCTTACTAGATTCTAATGCAGCTCCTGAAATCTGATCTGAATTAATATAGGCAATAGTGTCTTTTGAAGTTGGTAAGTACATAAACACAAAAGCTTTATCAGTAGGGCCATTCATACAGCAGTAAGTGATTGTAGAGTAAATTTATCCAGCCACTGCCTGTTCCAGCACAAAAACCATTCCCAACAAAGCATCTAATTTTGAGGATGGGATTCCACTCCCTGAGCACACACAGTCTCTGGTTACTCATGTGATGTGTGGGGCACTAAATAGGAACAAGAGTGGGATTGACCCCATGACCTTTATGACAAGCTGCAGGGCTGTTACGCAGGCATCTGTGGCCTCAGTAGCTCAGGGATTATATGGCAACAACAGCGTGCTGAAGCTTTAAAAAGATCTGAAAACAAGGTTCTTCTTGTGTTGTTCAACAGCTATGCAGTGTCAAAGAGCCTGTCAGGGCCTGCTTCACAGGATGGCACAGGACAAACTGATCTGTGCTCTATAATTCTGTCCCTCTGCCCAGCACAACATAGCAACAGGCTCTTTTAGCTGGCTCTTCTCAGAGACTTCCTATCCACAACTTCCTTCCTACAGTCCAGATTAGCAACAGATTAGCAACTATTAACATAATTTGGAATGTCAGTTTAATAATATAGAGTAATATAGAGCAACATAGAACAATATAGAATGTTAAGAAGTGCCTGATTAATTTCTGGGGTGTCCTACACCATCAGGAAAACCTGCAGGTTTCCCTTAAGTTGTCAGGATGTTGTTAGGCAACAGGATATCCCTCAGCTCTGCTTTCCTGATCTCCCAGCTCCCATTTAGCCTGTCAGGATTGTCACTTGCCAGAGACACTTTCAGAAAAAGAAATTAGCTCAGCATACTTATTTCCAACATCATCTCCATTTTTCCAGCTAAGCCTCCACCTCTGGAGATGTCATGGTGTAAAGAATAGCATAACAACTTCATTAAACCACAAAGCCAATTAGATACCTGCTGTCTGAGAACAGTATTTCCTATCATGGCCAGGTACAGCCCAATTTACATGAAATTGTGGCAGCTCATGTTGGGTTATCATACATCTTTGTTTACCTTTCTGTATAATTGCAATTCCCCGATAATTACAATATAAGCTTCTAGCATGTCAAGCATTCTTATCTTTTTAGGTTTTTCCTGAGAAGTTGTCAGCAGATGATGGCTCATGATTCATTACTGCTGTTCCTGCAGTTTTGCTTTTCCCATCTCATATCACAGTCTGATTCAGCAATCTTCTTCTATGAGGCACTTTATTATTTTGGTAATATTTTCCAACTGCTTGATGGGAGCTAATAGGAACTAATAGTTACACATCTAAAGCTGCATTTCTTTCCAAATTACCTAAACTCAATCTCACGTCAGACATGAACTTTTCCTGAAAATTCTGTCTAGCTACCTAAATTTGAATATTCATGGCAATGATTCCTCTTAATAGTATCTCAGCAAACTGATAACAGTTTAGGACAACTACAATATTCATTTTATCTCTAGCTAACAAACAAATTGGTAATATTTTTTCAACAGTCAATGTTTCTTTGCCAAAAAAAAAAAAAGGCCCCTTTTCTTTGTTTGAACTATATTTCTGTCATAGATGCCACATAAATTGTTTCCAGGCTCACTGTAATTTTGAAACCAATATAAAATATATCTAGCACTGCACATGCCTTTTTCCTATTATGAAATGATTTTCATATGACATGTTAACATATTTTTTGTGTCTCATATTTTCTTTTAGGCAAGATGCTCAAACAGAAAGCAATGTCTAAGATCAACATGCAAGTGATCAAATTATTTGGGAATACACTGACTTGGGTAGTTTTTTCCAGAACTTTGTCTCAGTGGTATTCATATAATGATTTGTCTGAGACTTGAAGAGGAATTTATAAATTTAACATGGTCAAAACATAATTCTGGACTTTCTCTGCAGCACTTCAATACATTTATCTGCTGAAACAAAGTCTCTCTCAACTTTATATTCAGTTCATAGCTGAAAAAATCCTAGCTTCTATATCCATAGGAGAGGCTTTACCAGACCCGTTTGGCAAAGACAAAAGAGGCTTGTGGATATTTTTAGCTAAAATAGACCTCTTACCAAAACAAGTAAACAGAAAGTGACATTTTTGAATCTGTGGATTTAGATCCCAAACAAGAAACTTCCTTTCTTTTTGTTGGGGGTTTGGTGGGTTTGATTTGGGGTTGTTTTGCCAGCAACCCTTTCAGAGCAGTGCACCTTTGAGTTGTCCAGGGACAAGATCTTTTTATTCTCATTCCTTATTGTCCCCTTTATGTGAAGGTCTTGCATGTACTCTTGAAGTTTCCCAACATCTACCCACCGAAAAAGCATTCCCCATGTTTGTATGATTTGGGCAACTGAATTAAGCAAAAACATTCCCATATTCTGCTCCAGAGAAGTGTTGTGTCCCTCCCTGTCTGCCGGGGCAAGTATGAGGTGCTAGCTTCAGCTTCACAGTGATCTGTTTGTACTCTGTGGTATGTTAATTTTTCTTCTAGGTACTTTACATTTGCTACATTTTTGTTTGTCTAGGTTTAGTCCAGCCAATCCGATTCTTTTCAGAGCTGCTCAGAGTCTATTTTTCATGAATCAACATCTCTCCTCAGACCATCAACACTAGCTGCATTTCATACTGAAACAACTGAAGTGCTTAAGCCAACCCAAACAGGATCTTGAGGAACCTGTGTGTTCCCAAAGCATTGCTGAATGTAAAAACCCTCTGCTCTGTTCCCCTCATGGTACCTGCCAGCACCCACCTGGTGCATCAAGCATATGAAAATATTTAGCATTTAGCAGTTTTTGAAAAGATTTTTTTCTGTGTAGATAGAGGCAAAATGTCCTGTTTCTTAAGTATTTGTGTAAGTATTTGAGTCTATAAATAAGCAGCTGTTTCCATCTAACCTTCCCTCCATTATCTGTTCATTGATGAGACACAGAAATTTCAGACTGATGAAGTACACACCACATGGATTAATGTTTCTCCTACTCTCTATTTCATCACAAATACTTAACTGTACAAAGAACTGCCTTTGACGACTGGAGTTTATGGAACCTAGTGACCCCATTCTTACCTCCCAGGGTTTTTTTCATTAGGCAATACTCTTACAACATTGGAGTCTCCCTGCACTGCTTTGAAAATTTGCTTCCTTGCAAAAGCCAACCCTCACACATACTCCTCACAAGATCTCAACCTAGCCACTGATTATCATTAAATAAAGTCTTCTCTGTTTGGAAGGAGTAATGGCAAGTATTACAGTTATCTTCTCCTCCCCTCAAGGACTGGTTTGAGTGAGAGAAAGAGGGGAAGTCCAAACTGAGGAACCCACAGATGTTTCTGATCTGTTGGCTGCAGACAAGGATTGACTTAGTTTTAGGTGAAGTCCAAATGTACACCCAGCTGTTCCTTTCCTCCCACGGTGCCAGCACTCTGGTTTCAGAGGAATGCAACCTGTACATGTACACTGAGCCAGTGTATCTGTGTGGCATTGCCTTAAGGGAGGCAGGTGCTCTTGAACTGGGGCTGCAAGAGCACTGAGATATCAGCCATACAGCTCTCCTTCTCCCAAAGGATGTCTCTTCCTCCAGCAACATGACTCCACAGCCATTCACGAGGTCCTAGGCCAGCCTTGAGGTGCCCTGAGCAAGGCAGGAGGGAGAGCTGCCAACCAACCCCACAGTTCATGGTCTGTTGGCTGCAGCCTTTCACCCACCTTTTTCAGAAAAACCCATGCCATAAGATGCTTCTGCTTAGGATGTGGGTCCTGGCTCAGTGACATTACAGGGAGCCAGAGCCCAACCTGTGGATTTGCACCAAGTGAGACGGAGGTTTTTATGTAGGGATGCAAGACATTTATGGTATTTCTAGATTTGACAGAAGGCTCAGCTATTATACAAATGTAGCTAATATTTCACAAATGCTGGCCCTCCAGGCCATCAGATGTATGCTGAACTGTGTTTGTGGGGCATCCAGCATGAGAAGGGCCTCTGTGCAAGCCAAGGCTTCAGGGAAGTACCATAACAAACATGAACGGATAGTGATCATGGCACATTAAGGCATTTTGCTCACTGCTGCAAGAAATAGTGATAGTAAAAATCAGTTGATACAAGATTAGAAACAGGAGAGTTGCCCATGGAGCTGATGGAGTCATCATCATGCAAGGCATGGGGAGGAAGTTGCAGCTGCCACTGCTTTCTCCAGTTAGGCAGAGGACTTTGCATTCAGCCTGCCTCCCTGGTCATTCATAAAGACTTTGTGTAAACACAACTAACGGATTTTCTGACAACATCCACCAAAAATTATTTATGCCTTTTCTGCATTTATTGTATGTACTCCCCTGAGCAATTCATGTTACTGAGAAATAAAAGCTATTTATTTGGTATGTAATAGTTTTCAAACAAGAAATATCCATCAAGCCCAGGCAGAGTCCTAGCCACTGGTATATGACAAATTCTTCTCTTCTGCTTTGAAAGCCTTTTATATTTGTGTGAATTTCCAAAGGCAGGCCATGAATAATGTTAGACAGTGAAGCCAGGTACTGAGTTTCTTCTGAGATAATTCAGAGTAGGTCTTACCATCATAAGTGTATTTTTCCCAGTTACTTTGCTTCATTCTCTAGCAAGGGCATGGCCAATGCTGAATCACTCCAATAGCTCCCCAGAGAATGACTTAAATAAAACACTTGCTGGACACGGCCCATAATGGTGGCAGAACAAGCAGAAACGAAAGCAGACAACTACCACTATTTTATCTGCTTTGTCTTTCCCTCCGATGAACATTTGAGGGGTGTGTGCACACATGCACATTTGCCTATATGGGCACTTAGAGGCCCCTGTGAGCATGGGGATACAGCCAGCTGCTTTTGCATAGCCTGATGGGGTGCCCATGCCAGGAGCAGCTCCCAGAGCAGTGGGACAGGGTAAGTCAGAGAGCCTTGGGCACTCCCACCTTGGGGCCACAGCCTGCCTGCAAATAGGACCAGACTCGTGAGGAGTTTTCTGTTCTGTAAACTCTGAGTTTTGATTCCTGTTGTTACCAGCCAGCAGTGTCCAGGACCAGGACCACCTCACAGGAGGCAAGCCTGTGTATAATCATTCACCAGCATTTAGTTCAGAGGTGAACTGTCATCAAATAGAAACACCTCAGCTCCTTACCACGTGTTACTGTGGACTTAACAGCATCAGTTCTTATGCATGTGACTATAACATGTCTAGACTAAAACAAAACTCAACAGTCTAGCCTGAAACTGCTTACCAAGGAGGTCATCTCAGTATTGCATTTAGGAGATGTTTATTTGAGGATTTCTGGGACTGCAGAAGCAGTAGTTCTTGCTCTGGCAACAGAGGCACTCACACAGACCACACAGACCATGCAGGAGGGTTTGGGGGCAGCAGTGGAACACAGCAGAATGTAGCATGTCTTCCTTCCCTAAGAGATATCAACATTAGACCCATATCAAAATAGCTGGTGTTCTACTTGGGTTATTGCAGTCATGCTCCTCTTGTAAGCACTGTTTTCTCTACAAGGGGGACACTACCTCAATCATGCAACACCACGTAACTGCAGAGTCCTGTAATCATCTTTTCTTGAATAACTGCTTGGAAGATATTAGTCACAATCCCTTCCACCAGGATTCAGAGCTGAGGGCTAAGGGAAAGCAAAGTCAGTCATGCTGTAAACCAGTGCATATATATTAGGTAGTAGAGAAGACTGTGAGGAAAATTTGGCCAGCCCTTCCAACCTGAACAATCAAAACACAAACATGCACTGGTCTCAAAATGAAAATGCTTCAGATTCCTGTGTAAAGGCTGCTATAGCTGCTACAGATATAAGGACATAAGGCTTTGATTGGCATATTTAGGGAGTGATCATTAGATGCCTTGTAAATGACCTGCAACAGTGCCCTAAAATTCAGAGTAAAGTCTGCAGGCCCATGAAGTTGCTTCCAGATTTTAAATGGCCTTCTGAAAAATTAGTGCTGATGAATTCTGTGATCCTCATGACTGAAACAAAACCAAGTCATTTCAAAGATTTTTGGAATGCCCTAATGTTGCCAGGATGCCATGTAGCTTCGTTTTTGAGACAATATTGATCTTTCAGTCTGCACTTATGGCACTAGAAATGGAATTATATACAATGGAAAGCCTTTGCTGTTGATTTCACCTCTGACTAAGAGTCTAGTCACAAATATTTCTGGAAAATCCTGAACAAAAGTCAGAAAGAGTCTGTTTGATGCTTATTGCCACTATTAATCAAGACTAGTACAAATGCTATGAGAGGCATACATGGCAATGCAGAGGTCGCTGTAAAAAAGCCATGTCTGATTGCAAAAGCAGAATAACTCCAAGCACTTTATGTTCCTATAACAGGGTAACACCTCCCAGATTTCATCCAGCTTTGGATTCCAGTACCTGGGTAGAATACACTCACTTTGGTCCTCCAATGGCACTTTTTGCCCCAGTGGCTGTGTTAGCCTACGATAGATTCCTTTTCCTGTTTATAAGAATATGTTTTCAGACTCCACTGTGAATTTATCAGTAGGATTTGCTCATTTTCAATACCACCTAGGGTGAACAGCTTTTCCTCCTTATACCCTTTCAACACAATTGTACTTTATTTTTTCCAAATGAAGCAATACTATGAATCACCTTATAGCCCGAGGTAGTTTTTGTGGTATTACGGTGTTCTTCCAAGAACATGCAGGCTCACAAGTTTACATGATATGTGTTTCTTAACTCTAGCATGCGACTGTACTGCTACAATAACATCATTTCTACACTTATTTTTTGTGCTCTCATGTTTACACTGGAGATGGTTCAAATTTCTCCTGCAAGGAGGTGTTCTTCAGTGCTCCTTTCCAATCATTCACTAAACACACAGAACTGTGAACAGTGTACGTCCAATTGTGTAGCCTAGTGTTGGATTTTTCAAAGTAGTTGCACTGTGACAAGAAAACTTCTGCCTGTGATTTCAGTCTAACAATGTCTGTGGTGTATCTAAGTTGTGGATGTTTTGGTTTTGAGTGTGTTTAACAAGTGTGTTTAACAGGTCATCATTTATTTTAATGTCTGGTAAGTTGGACATGTGCAATAACCAAACACAAGTGCTAACATTTTCTACTCTAAGGGATTTAGAATGGGTCAATATCTTTGATACAGCCTAGTGACTATTTCCTTGCATGTGCTAGTCTTTCTCACTAACTTTATCCCAACCATATAGCAACAGTCATAACTGCTCCACTTTACATAAAAGTATTTAGTGAACATGCAGTTCTAGAATGAGATATGGTGTGGCTTTGTTGTGGTGTTTTTCAAACTTTTTGTGATTCATCTTTTATTTAATCATGCTGGAGACCAGAGAGCACTGACCACCTCTTAACAACCAAAATACAGGTTGAAGATATTGTAGCACACATGACCAACAACTTAAAGACGTATTTCCTCAAATGTCTACGTAAATACATTAAACTGTATCTTTTCCCATTTCACTACACAAAAATCCAACCAGCCAACCAACAGCAAAAAAAGCCCACAGATAATGTAATTATCAAGTATTGTCACACTGCAATAATTGAATTAGCTGAAAGAAACCACTGTATGCTGGATGCCTTCAGAGATCTGGTCTGAAAGAAGCCTAGCAGATGGATTGGTGCTTCCTATTAAGCATATTGAAAGTTTGTTGCATTGCCAAGTGCTTATACTAATTAATCATTATAGTGTAATATATCTGTTTTGTTATTATGTTTTATTTGCCAGATTAGAGTTTGATTTTGTCAGACAGTTTAAATCTGATGTTCTCTAACCCAAGGACCTATGTTAAGATGAAATGATGAAGAGTACAGATCATTACAATTAGACTTCACATTCTTCATCTCCAGTTTATCACAAGCTGCCACAAAAATGAGCCTTGTTTTTATTTCAGAAAACCAGAAAACTAATTGACAGATATTTATGATCTATATGGACACAAATCTTTATGAAATATAGTCTCAGCTTGGAATTTCTCCTTTCATGGTTGATTTACAGTGCATAGTTAATGCCTAATTATTTCATTGTGCCTTTTGCCATGTTATGAATAATTCATGATCCCTCTTTAACAAAACCAAGAACATGTTGATTCATGATCTTGATCCACAGCCAGATTTATGAAAAGCATGTGAATATTGGAACAGTTCAGGATATGGAAAGAAGAAGACCAGGCTTCACAATCTATCTAGATTATCCACATCAGCATCCAGAGGTTATATGATAAGAACTATGCTGAGTAAGAAATGGAAGGAATATGCAACTTATTACTTGAAAAACACGGTGAAACCTGACCATTTAGGTATTCCATCAGCCTCATGACCTGGCCAGTCTGTCTGCATGGTACCATTCCTCAGGTATTGACAGTGGATTCATTTTAGTTGGTGAGTCAGAAAGGTGACCATGACCAAAGGAGACAGTGTCTAGAAGATAAATTTATTGCTCACATTGCACCCTCTACTGTCTGATTCCTTAACAGCTCTGGGCAAATTCTGACTCCTTGTTGGTCTGTGTTACAGTGGACAGAAAAGTAATACAAGGAAAAAAGTAAAGGAAAAGGCCTTGTAGATAATATGCAAATCTTCATGAGAAGATCAGAAATGAGTGACTATAATTTTCATCAAACAGCTGACTGATGAATTTTTAAACCCAAACTTTTAATCCTGATTGCATTACAAACCAATGGGAGTTCCATGGGAGATCCTCTTTAATGAAGTCAGCGGGACATTGCCTGTAGAATGTGGGCCACAGAATTAGGAAGCCCATCTGCCTTCCTAGACCATTAGATATATTTGAGGTTCAGATGCTAAAACTCCATCAACCTGTCAAGGCAGATCTGTGGAGTGCAAGGGCCGTAGCTGTCCTTAATTAGACACAACATCTCACTGACAATCACAGGCAAAACACATTGAGCTGCCAGATTAGGATGATGGGTGTAAGCACTGAAACAGGCTGGAGAGTGGACAGTTTGTTACCTTAGGTTACACCCCAGCCAGGAGCACCTTGTATTAGAGTATATTATTGCCCCACACTGTCCTGTTAATCATCCTGTTGACATGTCAGCCAACACTGTCAAGCTTTCCTATGTTCCACCACTGTGTGCTACTGAATACAGTCTTCATCCTTAAAAAGCTCAGCCTGGTTCTAAATTCCTACCCAAAATGAGTTATTGATGACTCAAGAGCCAGAGGACTTCTCACTTACTCAGAGCTAGCTTGTGTGGTAGATCCTAAAGAGGAATGTAGAGAGTGATACTAAAATTTGTACCCTGATCTCAAGCATCTGAAGATGTGTTACACAATACAGAGAGAAATCCCTCTCTAGAAAGGTGAGTCTGCCCACCCTCACTGAGATGTGTAAAACAGGTGGGATGGGCTATCCTTGCTGGTATCTGTCATTGTTCACTGGCTAGAGAGGGAATTTGGGTAATAAGCTTAAACTAGATGCTTAACTTTTAGGCAGTTCACCTGGGGAAGAAATAACCTTACCCATAAAGCCCTGCCCTGTAAGGCTTTCCATCCAAAGGGACATGGTATCATAAGAAGATAAGGCACCAGAAGAAGAGCGGAAGAAAGAGCAGATCTGTACAGAATTACATTACTTACAGGTGCAACCATGAGAGATATTAAGTCAATGATGATAATGGCAATTACTCAGTATCACGAGAGAAAGAGGCATTTCAATCTTTACTTTGATTAAAAGAATTAGAACTTTACCAAAGGTTCTTCTGATCCCATTTTAGTTAGTATAAATATGGCACTATTCTATACTGCCGACAGGGACATGTTATAGCTACCAGAGTGGGAGAACCTGGTGTCAAGTTCAATCTCCAGACAGCATTACAGAGGACTCAGCACTGCCAGCACTTCCAGGGCAGTGCTGAGGAGATTAGCAGAAGACAGTGGATGGCAGCCTACATAATCCTATTTGTGACTGCCCTCAGAGTCAGTTTTTCACAAGATAGGTTTTAAAACCAGAGCAGGTACTGGTTTTCTTTTATTGCAGCCAGACATAATAAAAAACCACAAAAGTTTGATCCTCTCAGAGAACAAGTAAATGGGCAGATTTGCTGCAGTTATTTCAGAAGTGTATCTCAGGAGAGCTGTTAGTTTTGCATCGCACTCTGCTGTTGCTCAGAGTTACAGTGTCATAGGGACCAGCAAAGGAACAATTTCCTTCAGCTGCATTATGAGGGAGGAGACATGAAATTCCACTAAATACCAGGTCTTTGTTAAAGCTTGAGACACTGGTGTCCATTACACTGTAAGGAGCAGTTTATTTCACTTTCTTTTTAAACCCTCAATATGATCTGCTTTCCATTTAAGCATTTAAGACAGGGGAGGTGTAGAGGCTGAGAGAAGTTGACATTAGTCACGGGGTGGATTGTGGTGCATCCCCCTACCAAGGCAGCAAGCACTATGATCTGAGAGATGCTCTTAGGCCTCAGCGTTGATGAACTGCACCCAGACTAAGCTTCTCTTGAGCTTATAAGAAACACTGTCTATTCCAAGGAACTAGTGCTGTCTAACAAGCACCTAGTTTTTAACAAACACCCTTGGAAACTTATTTTTCTTGCCTGAATAGCCCAAGTGAAATGGTATTTTTGTTATTGAATCAGGATGGAAAATTACTGTGACTAAAGCCCGCTCTTTTACAACCTTAGAAACAGTGGTACAAAGTGAGACCCTTTGAGCTCTCAATTCCCAGAAGATAAGGGGCTAGCTAATATGTATGTCTCAAACACTGACAACCAGATGACTGTTGAGCCAACTGTTGGTAATAACAGACAAGAATTTTTGTCATGACCAAGGTCTGTTGGTATTAACACACTTTGAGAAAGAACAAGATTTGGCTGGAGAAGTGGGACCAGTGGAGATAGGGCAGAGAAACCTATCTTTGGGGCATAAAAACCTATCCATAAAAAGGGACACCCCACAAGCCCAGGTAGTAACACCCACAGGACCCTGGGCATCTCATGAATTGGACCAACATGGCTGGATTGATGCTGAAACCAGGATTATCATCTGGATCAAGCCTGAAACCAGGATCAACATCCCATCAGCTGGAGAGATGCTGGAACCAAGACTGGTGATCTCTTTTTCTCTCTCTTTGTTTCCCTCTTTCTTCCTTTAATTCATCTCTCCCTTTTTAATTTCTCTATTCTCTTTCACTCTACTCCTTGAGGTAGGCAATAATCAAAAACTCATTGCTGGGTGCTTGTATAGTAGGTCAGGGACTAATATACCAATCTTCATGCCAAGTGTGTAATTTACTAACAAAACTTTCTGACTGTGGACCCTTTGACATTTGTTGTTCCTTTTGGCCACAAGCATTTATGAATCTTATGTGCTTCCTTCCTCTTAAGTGTGGGACATCACAGGAGGAGGGAAGTATTATAACAGCTAAGCAAGGAGTCATACTTTAGGATGGTTGCCAGCTGAGATTTTTTTTATAGCAAAGACTTGTCTCTCAAGAGACTTAGCAAGAGGCTTTGAAAAGCAGTCTGCACAAAGCACAGCGTGGAGCAGGAGACAACTCTGCAGTGCTTGGACTTCACAAGCAACATCTTCCCTCTTTGACTTCTGTTATTTTAGGACAGTAATCTGCCACTCTCAGACTGCTGTCCTAGGCAGAGACTGAAGCACAGCCAACTCATGGATATCCTTGTTTATAACTGAAACACAGCGTAGGAATGAAAACTCAGAGCCTAGATTAGGTGGAACTCACTGCAAAAAATATCCTCTCCTCTCATATTATCATCTCTGCTCCACAGCATTTGGCATCAACCTCAGCTGTCTTGATTGTTTGTGAGTGCTCAATGTGTTAAAGATAAGGGAGAGCTCTCAGCCAGTTAACAGTCAGGAAAAGGTTAAACTTTGAATTAGAAAGAGCTGTGCAGAGCTCGTCTTGTAAGAGCCACTAGAGATGGCTACAAATGGGTCTTCTTCACCATGGTTCATGCCAGTGGAAATATGGTGCAAATAAATATTTGACAGAAAGTCATGGATTGCAAATGTTAGGTGGATAAAATATAAGTTTACATGTAATCTGTAAATTTAGCCACTATGCTGTCTAATGCAAACATTAAAAATTAAAGCATTCAACCCACAGGTATAGTAACCTTTAGAAATTGCTTCAAGATAGGCATGAAATCAAATTTGCCAGCTGTCCTGACAGGAATGGACTTGATACAAGGCATTGGTTTCCTGCATGTATTGCAATGGCATCTCCTGTCTGAGCTTGTGCAGATTATATTTTCCAGGAGTCCCACTAATACCCACTACAGGATCAGAAGGGATTTGTACATAGTCTGAATCTGTAAGGAAACAGGAAATGGAGATGTCTGGGGGCAGTCTCAGGAACACACTTTCCATACAAGGCAAAGCAGCCTCTGATACCACAGGTAAATGCAGGAAAGACAACCGCAAAATTCAGACCTTAAACCCTGGCCATGCTACTGCATGCAAAGGACACATACCTATGATGGTTTGACCAAGGCTGGGGATGTACACTCTGTGTTAAGAAGGGCTCTGTATCACGAGATCAACCTGCTTTTTTGCATAGTGAAAATTCAACAAGTTAAGTAAGTAATCAAAGCATAGAAATCACAAGGCATAAAAATAAATTGTTCTGCTCAAACTGCATCTACTAAATCAGGACAACAGAGCCACAAAACCCAAAATGAGTGTTGTTCCAGTAGAGCAAAGTAACTGAACCAACAGCAGATGCTCTCCTTGACACTGAGAGCTGCAAATTTTATATGCAGCAGCAACAAACCTGTTTCACCAAAGATTAAGTCTACACAATAACATCATGTTCAGCATCTCAGCTCATATATTGTCCTGGCAAACAGCAGCAAACATACAGTACCTTGGAGACAAAATGTGTGGCTAGTTAGAAACACACTTGCCAACCTGAAAAGAGAAGCAACACAATGGTACCTAGTGAAGAAACAGCTGGGCATGATGGCATCAGGCTGTGTCTTTCAACCCATGTTATCAACACTTGTTCATATAGCCCGCATGTTCTGAAGAAGTGCTTGTCACTTTCCATTTGGTCACAGAGAGATGAATAGCAGCCAGTGTCAAAGAAGGCTGGTTAGGGGCTTGGGTTTGTTTTCTTTTAATACTCAACAATATTGGCAATGCTGTAGTTGCAAGATAAGGCTGGCCATGTGCAAATTTATATGACAGTTGTGACTTATTGTTGACATTAGAGAAACACTAAGGAGACTCACTGAGATTTCAGAAAAATACAGGCAATCATCAACACAGCTTGTAAGAAACACACTTCTAGGGCTTCACACTCCTGACAAATTGTATGGCAGGAAAGTGTGACTGTTGGTCAGTTCTAATGTACAGCATCCATATTATGGGTACTGGGTAATCCCATCCAGTTCAATATTTTAACCTATGGAAAGGCATCAATACCCATTTTATTCTCCTTTTCAGTATTTATGGCAGAAGCTCACTTCTGCGCTGTATTTAGAAAAAAATTAATCAGCTATAAAATGTTCCATTGTATGAATTAAATGCAAGTTTCAAACTAAAGGAAAGCAATGAATACTTTTGTGGAAAATGTGTGCCTCTGCTCCACGTTATTTGATTTTTTAATGTTCGTAATCTTCCTTTCCCATTTGAATTCCCCTCAACAAGAATCTAAGTCCTTTTAATGGCAATGGATGAAAAGCCATTAAAATGTCCAGTGGCTTTTTACAAAACTTGGGGGGGTTTTGGTGTAAAATGTGCTCCTAAGGCACATACTATTTAATGATCACAGCAAATTATAAGCTTTTAAATGCTCTCCCTTGGACCTTTTCCTAGAAAGAAATCACATGCTGCAAATGATCTACGGATAACTCATTACAACAAAAGCTGGTTACTGGAGAAATGAGTAGTTGGACTGTCAAGATCTTTGTTTTCCAGAAGACCTATGTTGAAATGCAGCTATGTCCATGTACCATATCAACACTCTGGGATCAGTATTCTCCAATAGCAAATATGAAAGGTGGAATTTCTGACCTGTTCTGATTTTGGCTCATTGTTTCAGATGCAGTGTATGCAAAAGTCTCCCAAGCTTTAATCCCCAAGAACAGAACCTTCTAAATCCTGCACCACCAGGAAACTCCTGCACTCTGCCATTGAGGTCTTCTTGAGCCACATTTCACAGCAAACATAATAAGAGCAAACCACAATTTGTGCCAGTAACTTGTGAGCATGCAAGAGCTGGCCTATTAATAATAAGATTTGACATGGCTAAACTTGAGCACCAGGGCCTCTTCTACACCTCAGAGAAGGTTATGAAGGGAGAGAATGCTTGCTTACATGTGGAAGACCAGCTTCTTTTTTGTTAGGACTCAGTAGTTTTAGGTTTTCCTTACTATTCAGAATCAAAATGGCTGATTTCATGGCATGCCGCAAGATACAATCTTTCTCCTACACTGCCAAAAATTTTTAAATTAACAAAAAGTGTTAGAGAAATTATGTATATTACGTAATTACCATTTAGTTTACCTGTCTTGAAGCCACTGGAGAATAATACTGCACATTCTCTGTCTTCTTATTTCCAAAATTGTGCATTTTATCATGACCCACAAAAACTACTGCAATGCCAGATCTCCTTTCTCATCCCTTAGATGTGGAAATACACATTACTGAAATCTTCCAAGGGTAGAAGTAAATTACTCTAGTTCACAAGGCTGAAGTAGCTCTGTGCAAACTTATATCTTATGAAAAACAAAGCAAATCCACTTTAAAAAAATGTCCTGGTCATCCTGTAAACTTCAGATATTTTTTTGGTCTGGTCGTTGAGATAATTTCTTTCAGAGCCTATTCAGGGAAGTATCAGCAACTAGTTCTGTTAAAATGAAGGTCAGCTAATATTTTCAATATGGTCATTTTCCAGTGGTTTCAAGTTAACCTTCCTGGAAAGATATAAATGCCTTTAAAACTGTTTATTTGTACACTAGGCCCATGAGGTCATTCCTCGAAAGAGAGAAAAAAGTATTTTCTTACCATAAGATTAAAAAACAAAATAAAACTGTGAAAAAATCTTAATCATGACATTTTAACGAAAACTTTAATAAAAGGTTCTTGTAACATCTTTTCTGAATATGATGAAACTTGGTCAATAGTTTTGGAAAGAAGATGCCATATATATACTTTTTCCATTTTAAACATCAAAATTACCTGTGACATATAGATAGGGGTACCCTATAACCCCACATATAGCAGCAAACTGTGTGAGTTTCCTAACTGTCCAAGATGACTACAAGATGTCTGAGGGGTGTAAGAGCCATGGCCTATTCCATCTCACTTTCTCCTGAATCAGGATCCAGCCTAGTCCCTGATTTCCGTGTGCCAACCCCTGATCCATGCCGTTAGCTAAAGCCCATGCCCTATTGATACTGTAAGAAAGGTGCTGGGAGTTGTGCCAGCAGCAAGGCATGTGCAGAACCTCTGTGAGTTGCTGGGATCTACAAGGGCATGCATCTGGTCCCACCTGAGGGAACGGACCCTGGCTTTCACACCTGCTCACTTTATTTCTTCTATGCAGTGCAGACAGCTGATCTGTGTTACACATGACCAACAACTCTGCTAAAATCTCTGTGGTTGGAAGACAAAGTCTGCATCTGGTAAGTGAGTTGTGTCTCAACTTGTAGTGACTTGCCTGTGGTCCATGAGATGTCAACATCAAGGCTTCAGGACTCTGGAGCCTGATGGGCATGCTGCAACACCCACACCTGCCCCAATACAGGATCAGCTTTTCCTGCCCACTCCTTGTTCCAAGTTTCTTCAGAAGGTTTAAATAGTCTAAATAGTTAATCAATAGATGGCCACTTCACACAGTTGCCAAACAAGTCACTCAGTACTGCACCCACAGCTTTGTGTTACCTTTGCACTATCAATATGTCTGATAGTCTTAACAGTTGTCCCATTTCCCAACCCAGTGCTTAGTACAGGAGCCCAGCCTGTGGACAATGCAATCCAAATGCTCATTCATCTAAAGTATGTCCCCTGTACTAAATACATCAAGGTTGGATAAAGAGCTGTACTTTCTCTGGCGTCTTGGTGTCTGCATCACAAACCAGAGCAGACAAGAGAAGGAGCCAGTCCATTCCCAAATGCATTGACACGCAATTCTCATCACAGAGACACTCTCAAAGTCCTGTGGATGAGCTATCTATAGACTTTAAAAGTATGAAAGCACTTCAAGAGATTTATTCTAGCTGGCATTTTATGGAAAAATGCAAGGATTATTGTCTTGCTAGTTTATAATATCCTTTCAGGTTATCCTTAATTTTTAAGGGCACATGCTGCTGCTGTAAGACTAAGAGTGGGCATTAGACACATAAGAATAACTTCTCCCACTCTCAGACATTTTTGATTAGTTTCAGCAAGCCCTTCAATACACTGCCCACATCCTCCCCCTCCCAAGGTGTCATAGGTTGCACCTTTACCTCTCACTTTACTAACAGATACAAATCAAACAGACTTGAGAGTAGACATTTGAGTAAATAGAGTGAATTTTTGGTATGAAATAAAGATTTCAATTTGGGATACTGCAATGTATTGAGACAAATCTTTCAGCCTAACTCACCAGTCAAAATCTTCTGGTATTAAAGACACTGTAAGCTAATCTTTCCATAGGTGAAATATGCCTGTGTATAAGGCAACACACAGAGACTCAAGAGGGAATAAGAAAAGAGATTTTATTTTGATGTTTCTTAACAAAAGTTGGTTTCGTTCTTTTCTCTTTAATGCTTTTTTCCAAGAACACTTTTTTCAGTGATATATTAATTTGAAGTTGTATATCTAATTGGAAATTTTTCTCGCAGTCATTAGTGGAAAGTTTCTGTTTTCTCTTGAATTATTGCTTATTTCTTTCATTATCTAAGATTGTTTCACACTGACAAAAAGCAGGAAAGGCCATCAGGAAAAACACAGTGATATCTTACTAATATCTCAAGGCAAATCAGATGAGTTACAAGATTTTACATAGTGTTACAAATATTTCAGCTGCACTTAAGGAAACAGCATATAGAGTTTCATCAAATAAAAATACTATCATACATCTCTTTAATATTTTTCTCTTGTTTAGGTTGGCAAGTATGCACTAATACAAACACTTGCTACTAATCAGCCCTTTTTGCCTCACTGATACATAACTGATATTAACAAGTTATGCATTTTCAGCCAAAATGCTCAAAGCATTTCATAAAAGCAATAAAAATCATTATCCTTGTTTTACAGCCAGTGCCACAGAGGTGATCTGATGTTTGCAAAATTACTCCATAAATCTGTTGCAGAGTTAAGAGCAGGACCCATATTTCTCTAATCCCATCGCCTTGTCTCAGTCATTTTTTCATCATGTAACAGGAAGAACAGATGATCACTAAATGAACCACAGATCATGTCACCCACATTCTGTGCATAATAGACCTTGTCCGACAAACCCCAAGAATGGCAAAACAAAAATGAGTTAACGTTGTTAAAGAGTGTAAAAAAAATGCCTCCAAGTATCATGGTGCTGAGGTTTGTGTACAGTTGCATATGCAAAGCCTGATCTCTGAGGTGGCTGCCCAAAGCTAATTAGAACTGGAGGCCCTTATAATTGTAGCATTCTCTAATTATAGAAGGGATAACATTTCCACTTATGAACAAATGCATGGCTAATTGTTACGTGACAATGGGAAAGGAAATAAAGAAAAGTACTATGGCTATTTAATGAGGTTTTGGAAAATGCATTACATTATTTAAAGTGTATTTAAGTGCAACTAAGTCTTTTTAAATTGCCTCTTCCCTGTACTTTCTGCAGTAGAAAAGCATGTGGCCTTGGGCTGAGGGCTGACCATGCTGATGGTGGGCTAAACTCTGCCCAAAGGGAGGCAGGTGACAAGAAGCTGTGAATTGATGTCTTTATGAAAGGCACAATGCTTATGGTAGGTATCATGGTATCTAAGCCAGACAGGAATGAAGATGAGTGCCTGCATGTGTGGCTGCAAGTACAGGCAGAATTTTGTTTCTCCTAATAGAGAAGCTGCTCTCCTTTGAGGAGGTGACCAGCAAGAGATGTCCAGTGCCTCAGGGACATGAGACAGCCATCCCTGAAAGAGCTGTTGTGCCTTCCAGCAAATGTAAGAGCACTGTGGCTCAGGAGTCTTGGTCTTGTCAGCAGGGAAACTCTTTATCAGAGATACACAACTTCACACATGGCTGTGACACTCTTCCACCAGCCAGCATGTCAGTGGGTTTGTTACTCCTTTCATAACCTGATGTTAACTAAGCTCAGCTGCCTACCTGAACACATACACTGACATCAAAGCCATCGATGGCTCTAAGTCCACTGTCATTCAAAACAGCTGAGCATTAGTCCCCAAGCAATTTTATCTAGAAAAAAATTAATTGCTTTTGCTTAGCCCCACTGCCAAAAGCACACTTTGAAACCACCAGCAACCCCTACAGGAACAGAGACTGGGAATGGGGACAGAGACATCAAGATCTGAAACTGACAGAGTGAGGTGGAAAGGAGCCAGCTACCAGGAGCTTAAGCAGCACAGCTCTCAAGGGGCAATCACATCAGAAAGGCACAGAGCTCTGCAGAACCAGTTTTAGCTGTGGAGCTGGGACCCAGCTGTGCTGTTAACAGCTAGCTCTGCTAAACCAGACCTCAGCAGCCTCAGCACAGCCCTCCCCATCACTCCTTTGTGGTTCAGAAATGCAGACTGTGCTGAAAGGTTGTTTCTCCGAGACTTTTCTTCTGGCAGGATATCAGTGAACTGGCATATCATCTAGACATTAACACCCCGAGTGGGCAGTGATGAGGAAAGAGAGAGCCAAGATGTTGCTGTTAAGGAACAATTTTTCCATGTAATACTTATAGACTAGGAAGGCTCCATGACAGTGAGTATTATCAGAAGTGATGCCTGATCATCTTTGCTAGAAAATTCTTTCCAGCTATATCTGAGTGGTCTTGTGTTAACAGAGATATGACACACCACACCCAACCTTCATTTATAAAAACCATTGGTTAAAAAAGGGCACAGTCAAGCAGAGGAACACCTAGCAACACCTTACAATGGTAAATATATAAATACAACAAACTGGTTTACATTTTTCCGGACTGGGTGAATGGAAAAAGTTATCACTTGACTGTTTATATTCATCAGGATTAATGTAGACAGGTCTTACATAGGCTATAATATCCATCTGGGAGATATTTGCTAATTTAAGTAGCAGTCATTCATTCCACTTGCAAGACAAAAGAAAAGGCTGAGGCTTGAACTGATTCCCGCACTCCACAAGGAAAAAAATTCTTTCAAAAAGCCCCACAGCCATGTTAAGGTCCTGTATAAAAAAGATTCCTGTGTTAGCATTACACTTAGTTCTCTTGAGGGGGTTTTCAAAGTAATCTTGAACGTATGGCTTGATATGCTTTATTTAAAAGAATTTCCTTTAAAAAATCCATCCAGATTCCTTCAGGCATCTGAAATACTGATCATGAGGACTGCTTGGCTTCTTGGGAAGAAAGTGCTTGTTTAGAGGCAAATCTGATATCTGACCCCTTTGAAAGGAGGGCATTAAGATACCTTGCACAGGATATAGTACCAGGCAGTTTTAAAAGAGCTGATCTATTCTAGCCTGGGCAGGAGGCAGTCAGAAAGAACTTCCTTTATTTTTAATAGATTTTAAACTAACCCTATTGTTTAGGGAAGGACTGTGAGCCACCAAATGCCTAAGCACTATTCTGTCTTGTCTGTGCTATACCATCTGTCTTTGCAAAGCTACTGCATTACAAGTCTTCCTGTATGGTATTTCATGTTTTATGTATGCTGTGATATCTTTTTTTCAGTATTAAATTAAATATTGCAATACTGTCTCCAGGTTTACAGAAAGATTCTCCCCTCTCCCTCCCTTTCCCATCAACAGCCATTATTATATTCACTGGAATTCTGTAATTCTACCAGGGGGCAGGGGCTTCCTATAGTCCACTTGTAGGGATTTTTTCCTCAGAATGTATACAGCTTTACTCTTCAGACAGACCAATGGACATAACTAAATTTCTGACAGTGCCTTGCTGGCTGACAGATGGCAGGACAGACATTCTCTCTCATCAGGCATCTCCCATGCGACTCATGCAGTGATGGAGAAATGGGCAGGAATAAAAGATTTTTTATGGAAATGCAGATTATCATTGCAAATCATCAGAAAGAGCAGAGATATGAAGTCACACAAAACTCTTAGAGAGCAAGAAAGTTAGATTACTTAGGAAGACTCCCCACAAATGTTCCAGTTCACTGGATTTTACTGAATAAATAATATAGGGACTGGAATTCTAAATGTATCCATACCTAAATAAACATCAGTCATCATGAAATATGGTTCTAGGTACAGCCTGCCTCTACCAAACCTCAGACAACACACCCAGGACAACAGATGGGGAACAATTCTTTTCCCCATTCCAACAGGGATAAGAAAGAAACTCAGAAATTTTAAACTTTAATTGAATAAATGGAGATTCAAACGATGCTTAGTGATGGCTCAAGAAAAATTGCAAACTATTCATTGATAGATTTAACTTGCAGAAGTGTCTGAAAACACATAAAGCAAGTCTGAAGTTGATCTCAGTACATATTTAAACACCTAAGAGCCACCAGAAAGTGTCTTAGGACAAGCTAGTGGTTTGGTTTCCAAATTAAGCTGTTCTTGAATAGTTCCTCTATTTGGTCATTAAGGGAGTCCTAAAAAGTTCTATTAAAGTGAAGAGGTGCCTTTACTAGAAGGAGACTGCCCCACATCAGTGTGCATCATCCAAATAACTTGGAAGCAGACAACAGTTTCTCCTTGAGAATGTTGCTCTAGATATACACAAGACTTGGAAACATCAGGGTTAGCACTAAATTCTCCTTTATTCTCACTTCCAAGGACTGCATCAGCCAAGCTTTTGGAACACCTTTCTCAGGAAAACAAGAAGAAACCAAATTCCTACTCGTTGGCTTAATTCTCATCCCTATGTATTACGGGTGACAGACAGGCTTGGCAAGAGGGATGCTCTTAGGGCCAGATGGACACAGAATTACAGACCTAAGAGGCCATGAAAAAGATAAACAAATCAATGTAATCTCAATATATCATCAAACATAATGTCTAACATAAAGTAAAAATCAGACTCTTCAGAAATTTGTGAGACTATCTAGAGTGGTGCATTAACTAACTTTCTGATAAATTATATTCTTAATTTTTTTATAACTCAGTATAACCTTTTTTAATGAATTCAATTGCCTAGTTTGGTGACAGTAGAATGTAAGTCATTGACTTCAGTAATTGTTATAGTACTTACCCAAATACTGACATCAAGAAATAAACAAATATATATATATTTTTAGAGCTTGCAATTCAACATTTTAATACTGTATTGCTCTTAATATTAGTCTGGCATTTCAGAGGCAAACATGAGGGGGGTTTGTGGGGTTTTTTTCCATTTCTGAAGGCAGTAATCCAATTCTACAGGAGGTGTAATTATCTACACCAAAGGGATGTAGATTATTAAACATGAAAAATCAGTGTGAAGGGATGGCTAGAT
>NW_008681901.1:45130-53333 GCF_000695815.1 Acanthisitta chloris
GGTCATAAGCACTGCAATCTGATGGAGACCAGCTTTCTTTTGTAGGTTTGCCTTCACATTCACCTTTTGAACATGAAAAAGACTACTTTTTCCAAGGAGAGGAATGGTAGCTATTCTATTCTCCATTAATGGGGAGCTGCTCTGTATGAACAATTAAACCAAAAATAAATAAAGCTTATTTCTATCTGGGAGCACAGTTGAGTCAAACAGCAAACACATAGTCAAAACAATGGTCTTTGAAGGCTGGCCTAACTCCAGAAAAAACATTACAAAGCAAAGGATGTTCAGTCTTGCAATGTGTTGAACAAAGTAGAAAATAAAATCCTCTTGAATTCACATAACAGATATGTTTGGTTTGATCTGAACTTTTTCAATCTCAACTCAAAAGTAAAGTTTTGTTGAAAATGGAATGGTGACACATGGGCATTACAAAGAAGAAACTGAGAGGTGTCACTGACATTGTTCAGAAAAAAAATCCAGTTACCAGGAATGAACAGAGTGGAAAAAATAAATCTGAAATCACTCAAGCTTCCATGTTTACCACTTATGCCAAAGCTTAGGAAATATATGATTTTTCTATTACTGCACAATGACCAAAATAAAACCTAGAAATTTAGAAAGGAAGAGGAAAATAGAAGAAATATTAAATTTTTTAAAGAAAAGCAGTATGCAAAACCAATATTGCATTCCTTTAAATCCAAGAATCCCAAAATTCAGGAAGAATGGGCTCCCATATATCTAAAAAGAAGCTTCAGAATTTGTTGTACTCTACTTTTTAAATTCCTCTCCCAATAGATCTTCCAAGAGTTATGTGAACACCAGCTGAAACACAGTTGCTCATGAGCTGCTAAATGACCAGCCATGGCTTTAATTTTATATCCTAATTTTTAAATTGTACAGCTTGTAGTTCTTTAGACAAAACACACGTGAAGAGCCTACTTGATATGGACAAATCCTTGTCTACATCACAGTTTACCAGTCTAGCTAGCCAGCTCAGAGCACAGCAAACTCCTGCTGCTCCTGTGTGCTTCCAGCCCAGAGAAATCTGGGCAGGGGGTGATGATTTAATCAGGAGAGAGCCTGCACCTGCTCAGCTTACAACAGTCAGGAGGCTAACAAAGACTAGCAGAGGTCTATCCATCAACATGCAGTCACCTGCACTGGGAAACTACCAACTGCCTCAAGTGTCCAAGACTTACATGTTGACATGGGTTCATTTTACCTGTCTTAGCTTCTGCATAATTTCCTATTCTCTGTTTGTTTAGACTGTAAGCTACTCTGAGAAGTGAATTTCCCTTTATGAAAATATAATAGAGTATAAGATGAGGGCTTTGGTTTCAGTCAAAAAGCCTCAGCTTTAAAGTTATAAGTGCTATATGAGTTACAGAGTCACAGGCTACATGAGCATATATAGATATTTGTACATGCGTAGATGCAGATTTGTAAATCCACATATAATAAATAATTTTGACATGCCATATGTACACAAGAAGAAATTTTACTTAGATTTAAATATCTAGACCTAGACTTATCATATCTGACTCCCTTCGTGAGCAAAGAGGAAAAGTAAGACATGCTCCAGAACTAAACCTCATCCAGCAGCATTACACTGTGGAGTGTTATATGATAAAACCACTTTTCAAAAACTGAAGTAGTCTAGAGAGAGAAAAGGTAGACTGCAATGAATCATATACAATTTGTAACAAAACCTGAAATGGCCCCAAGTCTTTTCAGTATGATGTCGTCCCTCTACTGTACAACTTTACTCCTCAATTTCAAAATTCATCACAGCAGACTGTCACTAACAATGTTAGTTCGGTATTTTCTTAAGAGGTAATAATTTCCCACATGCTGGAGATATTAATGTAAAAATAGTTTCCACATAAAGAAGTGCTGTGCGCATTTGGCTTTAAAGAGTTAAACCAGTCAGAAAACCAGTCTTTGTCTTAGGCTCTTTATCAGTGTGTATGTGTCATTAATGGAGCCTTGCTTAGCTGCATCACCAGCACAGGATGTTTCTAAGAAGCCTTTCCACTACAGAGTTCAGAGCTTGGTGACATGCCCCCAAATGCAAAGAAGCTCTGAAGAAATCTGATTTGCAAGTGCTCATGGAGGGTAGGATGGGAAGGAGGAAGGAGAGAGAAATAACTTTGAGGATCAGGGAAAAGATTCTTTTAGTTAATATTTCTGCCAAAAGGGACTTTCTGTTCCACTTGCTAACATTCCCTTTAGTGAAAAGGTCCCTGGCACATTTTCTTAAAATCTAAAGCAAGCAAGGTTTATGTTAGAAAGATTTGTATGTACAGGAAAGGTAAATTTCATTCCCTGAAACAAGTAGCAATGTGGACATTCTTTATGTGGTATTACAGTACTTTCTTGGGTTATTAATTCTGTCCAAGCTGATATGAATTACCCTGAAGAACACAGAGTGCTCTTATTGCGGACTAGTGGGCTTGAGGAAGCTGAGTGCAGTAGTTTACTACCTTAGCAGTCTCCAGCTCTCTGCTCTGTCTCTCTGCTTGAGGCAAATGCACAGTTAAGTAGGACAAAAAGCAGGGCCTGGTTTACACTAGTTCACCCCTTAGTAGCACATGGGTTTTGTGGTCAAATGCTAAGATACCAGCTCAGGAAAAGAAAGAGGGGCCAAGGCTGGAAAAGGAATGGCATCCTAAAGCACTGCACTGGCTGTTCAGTAGGCATAAACTGTTCCCTCAGCAGCATGCACGTGCCAGCATTACACAAGCATGGCTATCTGGTTCTGCTTCCCACCTGGATGTGCTGCTGGGTTGGCATGCTCTCACAAATCCCCTCACTCCTTCGAACTGTGTCTGAGTTCACCCAGGCAAGTGTCTCCTATGGACACCTAGGAAAGAGGTCTCTAAGTACCTGTAAGAGGAGGAATAGCCTTAAAACAGGAAAACTTCCACATAGTAGTGGGTTAGCTTCATGGTATAGTTCTCCTAACTCCTTCCTGAAAGCTGAGATTAAAGCACAAAGGTGCAAGAAACTAGTGGTAATTGGGACAATCAGAAGAAATGGTGTACGGTGAGATGTTCTGCATAGAAACGCAAATACGTTGGGAACATGCAGCACCTTTGTGTCCTCGGGGCTGTTAGTGAAGTGTTTGTCACCTTGCTATAGGAAATGATCCAAAGGAGATCAGACCTGTCAGACACAGCAGTTTTAAAACCCACTACAATCTGAATTCCAGACTATTCATTTCACTTGGAAAGCATTGCCATCTATAACTAAGGATCAGGTTTCATCTCTGTGGACAGAATGAAAAGGCAATGACCACCTGGAGCCCAGACCCCAAAGGGCAGGTTTCAGTGTCACTGGGAGCTAGTCTGTGAGTGCTGCAGAGGGCTGAGGTGGGATGAGATCCATAGCCTGCTCACTGCCAACAACAGCAGTGGAGATGTTACAGACCAGCTGGGGTCTGTGGGTAGGACAGAGTCTTAATTCAGAAGGTTAATAGAAAGGAATAAATTAAATAAATACTTATACACAGTCATAAATAAGACCAAAGGCAAAGAGAGCAGAGTGAAAGGCAGAGAGGAACACCAACACCCAGGAATCTAAGTTTAAGAGAGATGACTGTTCAGCCCCAGGGATCATGTTTCATTATCAACCAAAATGTCAAGTACTTTAGTCAGAAAAACATAATATTTCCTTTGGGAAACCAATTCTAAATGAGTTTTGCATTATCTCATGACAACCAGAACTTTTTTTGGAAAACTAACAGAGAAATTTGAGACTGTAATCCTTTCTAGAATCTTTTACCATGCATCCCTACTTGAAATGAATTTTAGCATTGATACAGCTGATTACTGCTTTACAAGTATCTCATTACAGCTTTGGCAGATGGAACTGCAACAGCTAATACAGAGTTCAGTTCATTGCTTTTCTTTGCCTTTCCTATTCTCCCCACATGCCCCCAAATCAGTAAACAGGATTTTCCAAGCTGGTTTATAAAATATACCCTGCAAACATTGATCTGTTTTCTATCCAGCTGTTCCATGTTAGTGAAGATTTGTTTCTAAGCATTGGGCAATACTATTATAAAATAACACCTAACCCAATGATTAATGTTGAAGAAACTGCTGTCAAGAATGTGGGTGTTTCCTGACTCAATAAAACCCTCTGTAGAGCCTGGTAAATCTTAGTTACCAGTTTTCTAGTACAAGTGAGAAAACAAGGGAACTTCCCATTTGCTTTTATTGTGAGTGAAGCTGAAGGTAGCAGCGGGTGGGTGGGCTGACGTTCTGGTACACACACTAGGAAGGTAAGGAAATCAGCAATTACAATTAAAGTACACCTTCTCCCCCTCTTTCTTCAGCACAGGTAAGCATGAGGGCAGAGTAAAAGAGGCTTAGGTCTGTTTGTTGTAGCTGAGGCTGTGATAAGGTCCTGGAAATGCACTTTGCTAAGCTGCTGCATGGGCCTCCTCTTGGATGCTCTTGTCAGTGAGTCAAGGTGAAGCCCCAAACCAGGAGGGTAGGGAATATTCAG
This sequence comes from Acanthisitta chloris, assembly GCF_000695815.1. Classification (NCBI taxonomy): domain Eukaryota; kingdom Metazoa; phylum Chordata; class Aves; order Passeriformes; family Acanthisittidae; genus Acanthisitta; species Acanthisitta chloris. The sequence goes on from NW_008681901.1 coordinate 49,643, forward strand.
GCAACACTGAGATTCAGTTAGCTCCTACAAAGGACTCCTGTATCTAGAGAGATTTCTATGGCTGCCTTCACACACACAGAGAAACCTGTCTGAGAGGGCATTATGGTGATTTGACTCTATACTACCCTTCCACGCACATGTAGTTTCATCCTGTATTTCTTATTCTATGCTACATCTCTAAGAGAAGCAATAGGGAGCCTCATCTCAAATGGACAGGGAGGAAAGGAAAATGGAACTGAAATGTAAGTTCAATGCATGTGTGACATCAACCAGACATCAACCAGACACTCAGTTTTGCTGGTCTCAGTTACAGTATATAATGGCATGGGTTCCAAATTTGTTAAAAGAGAGAAAAGCAGCCTCTTTCTCTAGACAGAATTAGCCTTCAGCTTAAATTACATAATAGAAGAGTTTGAAACTCAGGCTATGGTTGTGAAGCAAAAAATAGAACTGCTGGAGAAGTTTGCAAAACCTCACATCACCAGATTCACCCATCTCTAATTTAAACCTTCCCCCTAGATCCAAGGGGGAAGAATTATGTGTCCTAGAAGTGCCTTCCCCCTCACTGCTCAGTAAGTGGATTGGGTTCCTGCCTCAGGCAGCTTTTGGATTATATCCACTGTCAAACAAAGGAGCAGTCTGGCACTCAAGCTTGACCATTTGTATTCTTCAAGTGATCTAAAGATTTTCTCATCTGGAGTTTTTCCATTCTGTTCTGTAACATCTGAAGATATCTTTTCCTTCCCTTCCTACCATATGTCAAACTGGAATCAAGATGCCAATGTAACAAAGATATTTTGACCAATGTTATATAAATGCCAACATGGGGAATTTCTAGTTTAGTGGCACCAGCCAGAGTGTGGTGGAAGGATTGGTTTCACTACAACTTAATGAATGAAGCCAGGAACAAAATCTGCTCCCCTCATGGTAAGGACAGGAGTTTCCTTTTTTAAAAAAAGTTTAAAATTTAATTGCAGTTCCTTAAACAATTTCAGGCTTAGACAATAGCTTAATTAAATTAACCAAAATTTTTCATACACTGGAAATACAAAGCATTAGCTTTGAAAAAATAAGCAAACTGAAATGTTCTTTCAGGGAAAGAAAGCATCCTAATTTTTCTATGGTTATAAGACCAGCTATAATTATTTAAAATATTTAATTAAACACACTTATTGAACACATTCAATATGGTTTTATTTTCCTGTTCTATTCAAGGCTCTGTACGACTTATACATTCTCATAACTCTTTACCAGAAGACAATTCACGCCACAAACAAAACCACAAATTCAGGGTTTAGTCCATAACCTTCCATTCAGATGAAAGATACTTTGTATGTGAAAATGAACCAAGATAGGAAGTAAGCAGGAAGTTATGGGGGAAGGCAGATGGAAAAGACTCAACATGCTCCTTGCAGTAGGATCCTGCAGCTGTGGCAATAGGCAAGGAAAGAAGAATCGAAGTTTGAAGTAGGGAAGACTTATAAAAAGCCTCAAAGCAATGTGTTTGAGTGTTCATGTGAGACATGTTTCCCAACTTTGGAGGCATTTCTGTAAATAGCTGCCTAAGAGAAAGCTAGCTTATAGTTTGTTATGAACAATATCTTTCCTTGTTATTGCCTGGCAGATAGTCCATAAAACAGCAGTTTGGTCATTTTATGTTATTTTTTATTGTTTGTTGTTGTTTTTAAAAACTTTCTCCATTGCTACTTTTAGTTTTACTGAGCCAAGTTCTGTCACCTTTACCTTGCCATGGATGCTTTCACTCCCATCAGCTTTAAATAGATACAAGCCACAATGTGCAATGCACAGACAGAAATCAAGCCCACCCCACCATGTGAGGTGCAAGGAGATGCTGGTCCAGCCCTGTATCAGCCAGAGACACTGCAAGAGCTATTTCTGCTCTTGATCTACGGCTGCCACTTGCCAGCATAGAGTGGTGAGTTCTGTTGAGTGCTGGTGATTTACTCTTGCCTCAGCCTCTTGATCTGCAATGCAGATGTCAGTCTTTTTCTCTGCAGTGCCTGTGCAAGAGGGTCCAGATCCCCACGTGGAATCTCTAAGTGTTACAGCACACACAGCTGCATCCTACTTCTTTTCCCTGGCCACAACCCAGGAAGGAGGAATCCATCTTCAGGGTGGAGCTGGACTCCTGGGAGAGCACTGGAAGCAGACTTCCCAAGAAAGCAAGGTGCACCAGACATTATTCCTTCAGCCAGACAGGCAGAGCAGCAAGAATGATCTTGCCTCACCCATGAGACATAAGACAACAATGTTGTACCAGAGTGGTGTCCCCATGGGTAGAGAGACAGACATCAATGAGCATGGCCACAATCAATACCCAGTTTCTATTTGGCAGGCAAGCAGAAAAACACCACAAAGGCTCGGCAGTAAGGAAGATGTAAAAGCTGGAAGTGAGCAAGGTAAATGCAGTTTTGCAACTAATGGATCAGCAGGGGATCTGCAGTGAGGTGCTTTTACCTCTGCTCTGCCTTTGATGAAATCACAGCTGGGGAAGCAATGTTCTCACCGATCCATAAGCTGCAGATACTGTGGAAATAGAGATTTACTCCCATCACTCAAGTATTTATTAAATTAATAAGTTTCTGAAGAAGGCAGTATAATAACAATAAGAGTTTATCTTCCTGAGCTGGCTCTCTTCCTTTTAACTTCTAACAAATGAGTGGCTTTTCTGTTTATCTTCATTCCAGCTCCAAGCACTCTCTCAAGAGAAAAAGAAAAAAATCCTTACTAAACTTTCAGGAACCCAGAAAGTCTACACAAGTGTTTGTAATGAACTCTGTTATTTTGGATATGGGTAAGTTGGGTACCAGCAGTATAAGCTCATTCAGCCCAAACTCAAATAATGCCAGAACAGTCTGGACTGCTGAAAAGAACATGAGAAAGGAACAAAGATATCATTTATTTTTCTGTTCCTTTTTGAAAAAGGTGATCATCAAGTTTTTCTCTTGTTTATACAGAGTCAGGAATTTAAGTACAGTTAAAACATGAATTCAGTTATTTCACTTAGATACATTAGATTTATAATGCATACTGAGCTAGTGTTATAAACTTTTCTTGATTTTTGGCAAGTTTACTTTGCTTCACAAAATCATCGAATATTCAGAGTTGGAAGTAACCCACAAGGGTCACTGAGTCATCATTGAGTCAACTCTTGAACCTACATAGGTCATCCCCAAGAATCACACCACATTTAATCTGGTTCTTAATTTGGACAATAAGACTTTATCTCACTGCTGAACTGAAGATCTGCTTTTTCAGGAAGCAGGAGTTCCCAACAGTTGAATGGAGACCAACACTTCTTCCAGGCTTCTGAACAGGTTCAGACAAAACATTTGTTCCTTGAATATTAACCCAATTCCAATTGACAGTTCATATATTTGTTCTCTTTTTTTTCAATGTTTCCTGCTACTGTGTAGCACAACCTATAATCCAGTTTAAAGTTTTCTTTTCCCATGAATACAGTGGTTTTCAAACTACTGTTTCAATACATCACTCCATCGTTACAATACATTTTTGCCTTTGCCCTATTTTCACCTAATCATTCCACCAATAGAATAATTATTCATTTATAATGAGCCCATGTTCAAATTACATTATTAATAATAATATAGTGTTATCTGGCTGGTCATAGATCAGAAAAGAATAAAAATAGGTTATTCAAATATACCAC
>NW_008681901.1:53348-88868 GCF_000695815.1 Acanthisitta chloris
GGAAAGAGAAGGTGCCATAACAATCAAAAAAAAGATAATGTGAACTTCATTTGTAACTGCAGTTGTCTGTGTCAATATTTACAACCCCACCCCACCCCACTTCTCCGTTACCTGTAAGCCAAACTATGAATGGTGCAGGATTCAGAAATAAGGATTCAGCACAAGATTCCTATCAATTCCTTGTGATGGAAATCAGCCTAATCATTTGTCTTTTCTGACTTTCTTACATTTACCTCAATGCTGTTTACACTGAGATTTAAGGCAGTAAGGTAGTTTATCAATCACAGAGTGGGGTAGAGAAAGCCAAGGACATCTGTGCAGCTCAGATCAAAGAGGATAGCAGTTCAGTGCCACTGGCAGGCAGGCTGTCAGCAGCAGCACCAGGGCTCCATGCTTGGGCTCAACCTCCTCACCAAGCCTGCACTGGCTCGCCAGCCCTCTCATGCAGACATTAGCACTGGATGAGGACAGATGTTGATCCTGAGGTGTTTTAGGACATTGGAGTGGACCACAGATGCATCTACACAAACTCTGCTGGAGGTGTATTCCAGCAGCTCACAGACAATTCCTCTTCGTCAGCTCCTTAGCCATATGAGCAACAAATTATACCCTGATAAGTGTCTCATCCCAAGATATGGAAAGAAAAAGGATGTGATATGACTATGCCATCACTAAACACCTTGAAACTAATCAAAAGACAGGAGGGTGGAGAAGTATAAATGGGAGTTGACTGGATAAACTTGAAAAGAAAAGAGGATGTGATACAGTATGGTGCTATTCAAGGTTCAGTGTCTACGTTGGGATCCATTTTTCTGTAATGTACCTAGATAGCTTACTCTTCATTATTAATAATGGAATTAATAAAGGGGTTCAAGTGAATGAAGTGCATTTAAAGATAAAACAATGAAATAATACAGTTAACAGGAAGATGAATAGTATTTCAGAACTTTTCTTGCCTTGAAATCTGATCCTTAACAAAAGGATAAAGCTCTTTGCCTAAAGCTCTAGAAATCCCTCTGTAGACAGCAAGACAGATAGATGACAAGATACTGTTCTACATTCATTCTTCTTCTGTGAGAGTACTGTATAGATTCATGCAACGAGTGGGGAGATAGTCATTGCCCCATCACCATATTTATAAACCTCCCCAAATAGTCAGGGATTTCTGAGTGACCACTGGTGAACATGGGAAATCTATTCTGCTTTCAAATCATAAGGTCATAAACACATAGTTTAGGAGCACTGTGATGACTTCTGCTTTATTCATCCATTTTATAGATATGTTTTATTAGGGCTATTTGTTAAATTTATGAGTACTATTTGATTACAGCCTCTGGACTCTGCCATGTAGAGCTTGATTTTATCAAGCAGAGAGACTGTAAGGTAGAGTGAGGAAATCAGGTGATAGAAAATGATTTCTCATTAATACCATGGTTTCCCATTTGCAAGAGTTTTTCCTGTTTTGCAAAAGGTATAAGCAGAGAGGGAATTTTCAGCAGTTTGAGATACATGAAAGCATCATGAAGTTCAAGCCACTTTTCTCAAATTTTCTGAAAGAATGACCACCTCATGCTGCTTTTTGATTCTTCTTTTTCTGTCTCAGATGCCTTCCTGCAAACTTCCTTTTGTCCCTGTGCTCACCCTGAGTTGGCAGAAGCTCGGTTCCTTCAGGTCAGGAAAGGAAGAACAGTCTGTCATTACTGAATGTGAGCATAAGCATTCATTTCCTCACCCAGAGAAGTATCAAGCTGCTGCCAACTAACTCTACATCTTCCAGCATTTTGCCATCTCCTCTGAATCTTTTCATAACTTCCTTCAAATCTTTTCATGACTCCTTACTGATTGTGACCAGAGCTGGAAAAAGGCTGATGTGAAGAAATGTGAGAAGAAAGGTGCATGGATATAATCATGAAGGATGTTTATGACTTGTCAGAAAAGATCAAGTTCAAAGGCACAGGTGGCAGCACAAGTGAAAGAGTTCACAGGTGCCAACAGCTCCCCATGAAGAGTATCCGGGCACACAGGGCACTGCCAGGCAAAAACACAACCTGATTCTCAGAAGAACTCCAAAAAATAGTGTGATTAATTGCAGAGGAAAGGTTATACTTTTACCGAGCAATAAGGTGGTCTAGAGCAAGTTTACTAAAAGAACAGATTCAAGAGACTAACACCTGGGAAAGTGCATTAAAACAACTCCTTAGTATACTAGAAAACTGAACATATAATTTATTCATTAACCTTATTCTGTATGGTTTCATTCTTTGGTCTTCTGTCTCTAACTGAATACTTACCTAGGGATCTCATTACCAATAACTAAAATAAAATATTAAACATATATTGCCTTTCTCATGTGGTAAGATTTCAACAAGGTCATAATAACATATTATTGGCAGATACTTTCTACAAGACTTATTAAACTGGTCAGCCTGTGTGTTGAAAACGAGCTATTTATTTAAGGTTTTCTGTTTGCAATGAGTGCCTTTTCACCTCATTATGTGTCTGTGTTTCTGACCCTGGTTTGGAGTTTTATAGAAAACAGTATGGGCTCAAAGACAAATAAAACAATGCTTGCTTTGGTACACTCCCATGTAAATCATTCTTTTGTTAGGAGGGAGCTACTAAAACTTGACAATCTTGATCATATAAAAGTAAGAATATGGAAACAAATGAAAATGCACAGAAAAGTGACTCTTGTGCCCAATGTTTTTCCTAACTCACACATTTTTACTAGACAAAAAGAAGGAAGGGACAGTCTCAGACAACTTGAACTAGGCATTTGAACAGATGTGCTTCATAAACTGAAAGAAATGGTGCAACATTTTCCTAGTGTTGGACCAAGGGCATTGATCCAACAGGCACAGGGTTTTTTTCATTCAGCAGGTAGGGAAGGAAGGAGTACTTGTTATACACGTCATCTTTATACCATGAAGAATACATATTCTGAATTACTAGGTAAGAGAGACCTTTCAAAATATCTTTGAAGAGGCATACCTGAAGTTTCAGAGTAATTGCCAAGACACTTCCTAATGTATGGCCCTGAAACTGAAGGCATAGCAAAGACATTCTCTTAAATTGGCATGTTTTCTGCTTGTTTTCCCTGCTGTGTAACTGATGTACTGATCTTTTACATACAGCACTGCATCATCACCTACTCTGCTTCTTGCATTTTGAAACTAATCAAGAGCATTTAGCCCCTGAGTTCATTTTGCTTTTTCAGGGGGTTTTGGGTTTTTATTGTTTGTTGGGTTTTTTGTTTGGTAGTGGTGGTGATTTTTCATGTTGTGGGGACTGTTAAAGGAAAAAACAGACTCTCCAGAAGATTTCCATCTGGAGAAAGCAAAGTTCCAAAGCTATATATTAAAAGAAAAGAGAACTGCAGTAATAGGTCATGCATTCATTGTACAAGTGTTGTACTTTAATCTTTTAAATGGAGCTATTAGAAATTGCAGCTTTTAGTGCTGACTGTACTGTAATGTGCACAATGCTTTGTAATCTCTGGGAGGAGAAGCAATACAATCTCATTTTATGCATGTTTTCATCCTTAAATCATCAACCTATTTACATTGGGGCTAAGGGTTATTGTTTTCATTTATTATGTGATGAACTCAGATGAAGACAGGCTAGACACCTCACTGAAGGGTGCAGAGCAGTCACTGATAAAATCAGAACTACTGACCACTGGGTACCTATGCTGGACTTCCTATAGTATATAGTTGTTGCCAGTGATCAGCTGTTGTTCTTCACCAGAGATTCTGTATTTAACTAGGCATCCCACACAGAAAAAGTTTTGACAGCATCAAACACTGCTCACTTTTCTGTATATGCTGAATAAAATTACACGTGTATGATATGGACAAGTAGATATATGCCAATACATAGATTAAAATGAATAGTGTAATTACAAATTTAGTTTCTATTGGCTCAATGAAAAATTGGCTCATTCCTTTTTGTGAAATCAATGCAATGTACCATAGCTGAAGTCATTATTTGCTTCTTTTTATTTTGAATTCTAAGCAATGGCCTAGAATAGGGACCGTCAGCACTGAAGCTTCAGTGAGTTGATTGCTGGATCACTGCAACCTTTGATTTTTGTCAAAATAGCATGCCAGCAGCAGTCAAAGTGGTGACACTTTTAATGGCAAAGCATTTCTCTGGGGAGGAGACAGAGCACACCTATGATTATTTTATGGCCATGACAAAGGACACTGCACAAACACTAGGGATCTGGGATCTGAGTTTCTTGTGACCACGAACACTGAAACCCACATTCTTCAGGAGCAAGAGGTCTTTAGCAATTAGGAGATCTAAAGTGGTGCAGGGCAGCTAAGGTGAGGAAAGATTATTCACACCACTGTAGATCACAGCAGAGAAATATCTTTGAGTTACTAGAAGAAAAATGCCCTTGCCAAATCCATCTGCCATTTTCCATAATTTCTTCTGAAGCTGAAGCTAGACTGTCCTCAGCTGAAAGTACCAGGTTTCTGGATTGGCATGTTATGGGTCACAGGAACTGGCAGGGAGGAGGAGAAGGTAAGGGAGCATGACTGGAGACAGGGGACAAGACGTAAACTGAGATGTAACGGTGTGTGCTGTAACAAGGAGGGAATTGACCTGGTGAGAGACAAAGCAGAGTCAAAAACAGAAGAAGAAACCTGCCAGTCTAACAACTTGCTGCTGCCAAGGATGCAGTTCTGCCTCCCAGATCTCCACCTTGGGCAGCACTTCTTCCTCCTTTCCACCTGCTCTGGTACACTGTCTCTATGAGGCAGTTCAGCTCACTAAACCATGTGCAAAACCAGCCTTTCTCCTTTTACAGCTGTTTCCCTTACTCTCTCTCCTTCCCCCCTCAGTGATGTCTGCTCTCAGCTAAACCACTGGGCAAGATGATTTCACAGGAGCTGGAATTCAGGGTAGTGGATGCAAGACTGCTGTCTTCCTGAGCATGTGAATTTATTCAGTCTCTTCCTAAAGCTTCACATGGAGCATGGCCATCCCATCTTCAGGCAGTTGCACCGGTGTTTGTCTGCTCCTCGAATCTGTACCAAATTCCCACCCAAACTGAAAGAGGAAGGGTAGACTGTTGCTGGCCTGAAGTCTAGGAGAAGCTCTTAGGAAGGTGCATTTAATAGAACTTTCTTTGTTAAATCTCATGACTGGGCAAGTCTGAATCAATCTGTTTGTTTGATACCGCCATTGCTGTTACTTAGGTAAAATTCAATCACAGATTCTGAGATTTTATGTAATCCTTTCAATCAGATCTTGCTTGAGCACAAAGTTATTTAACAAAAGAAAGCTGTTTAGTAAAAAGTGCTATTGTTACACTCATATGCTGTTAGTACAAGATATTCGTCAAGTTCTGACATCACAAGCATTTTAATCTCATCCTTCAAGTGTTAACCAGCTTTTGCAAATACAAGCCTATGCTTCTATGCCAGATTTGACATGTAGAAGCATATTCCAACTGTTATTAGGTTACAATAAATTCTGGTGTTGTGAGGATTTGCACACCCAAATAGAAAAAAACAGGAAATCAGAATTAAATATATTCTTAACTGCTCTGTACTTTAGGTAGTGTTAAGATGTTGAAGACAGGAGAGGACTATAAAACCAGCCTGATCTTAAGAAAAATCTGTCTTGCAGAGAGACTGGTACACAAAACACAGTGAAATTATTTGAAGGAAAGATCTTGTCATGATACACAAGTAACTGTATGGGGAATAGATTTTCCGCAGACTGTCCTTTGTGTCTGCAGTGGCAGAGTAAGGTTGAGTGGCTGGAAGCTAAAGCTAAAGAATGGCAGTCACTCCCTTCCTCTGCCACAGCATCCCATAGGTATCAGTGTGTCGACAGCACTTGCAGGAGTCCACACTGTACCCAGAATGCCAGAGTGGAAAGGAGAACCTCAGGAGCATTTGATTCATACAGAGCTACAAAGGGCCTCTAAAGTCTGAATGGTCCCAACCTTGGAGTGCCATTTCCAATGGAGCACTCAAGGATCCTACACACATCCCCAAGGAACTATTGCATGGACATTCTCACACGTTTTCATGCCATACTTGACAAAAAGGAGGTAGTTGTGTATTTCCTAATATACGATTGTTTCTGTCACCCTGGTTTCCTGGTCCCATAACTGTCATTCTCATCCTACACCTGTTTATCCCCTTCATTCCCCTATAGTGTTACCTTCCCCCAATCCATGCCTCTGGTAGAGAGCTCTCTGTGCATACCTATGTATGAGGCCGGGAGCATTTCACAGGGGGTATAAGAGGAATTGCAGCTATTAAATACAAATATTTCCTCCACTAGTGAGAGGAAGCCAGGATAAAAGAAGATTTGAGGTTGCTTGTTCTCATGTAAAAGGTTCCTTATAGTGTGGTGAGTCAGGGACTGTCATAGTCTGACTATCTTCTAGTGACTGTAGTAGCAAGAAAAAGTCTCTAATTCAAGCGAGGAAGATGGGTGTTTAAGGAGGAGAGAAGGAAGTCATCTGAAAGACAGGGTAATTAGAAAGGGGAGGGATGAGAGAAGAGCTGAGAATTTCAAGGGGATTCAGAGGCATTGTTGCTAATAGTTATCATAGCTGCCAGAGGCACTATTGTATGGCTTGGTAGGTGAGGGGAGAGCAATAGATATAGTCCATCTTGTAGTTCAGTAAGGCTTTCAACACTGTCTCCCGTAAGATCCTCACAGAGAAGCTGATGAAGTGTGGGATGGATGAGCAGACAGTGAGGTAGAGTGAAAACTGGCTGAATGGTCAGGCCAAGGGCGTGGTGATAAGTGGCACAAAGTTCAGTCAGAGATCAGCAACTAGTGATATACCCCAGGAGTCAATACTGAGTCAATACTTTGATTAAAAAGAACTGTTTTACCTCAGGGACATGAATCATAAATCACTACAATACATCACAACACCCAGCTTTGCTACTGATCACCTTTTAATATATAATATGGATAGATTATAAAAATATTTTGTAAATACTGCAAAACTTCTTCCACAGTCTTCCAAGGAAGGAAAAAAAATTGACAAGTTTTCATAAAAACAGGCATCAGTCTAGTTGGATCTATCTGTACCATGCTCCATTAATAAAATCCATCATGAAGTGCTTTCCTACTCAGCTCAATAGTGTTACCATTGGGGTTTAATACTATTATACAGCAGCAAGATAGACATTTGCATTTTATTTCCAATTTTAACATGAAAGCCTGAATCAAGGACTCTATTGCTTCCACTGTGTCTTTGGTATTGCATATTTCTCACTGGTCTTATCAGAAAACAAGGGACACTTGAGCTGATATTGCAAAGTGCCTCATAAGAGAGAGCATTTTAAAAACCTCTCATGTGGTTCTCAGGAGCACTTCATATGCAAAGAGCTTGAGCTGACCAACAACAACACTGTTGTTGCAGAAAGGAAAAGATGTTCTCACTTTTAAAGGTTTAAGATCTCCCTGCAGATGGGATCATCTTTGCCTGATACATTTGTGCATCATCTAGCATAACAGAAGCACATTTTGAGACAAACAACTTCAGGAATGATGTAACATAATTGTATTTCAGAGTGAGCAAGGTAGAGCTCAGAGTAACACTCGTTTGCACATTGGTTTCCTTCCCATGCGTCTGCAGGGAACTGGAGCTCTAAGGGTTTCTACTAATTGCAAGCATATTTTAATTTCTCCTTGCCAGAAAAAATGTGAACCTCCATTTTGGAAATCCAGCCATGCGAGATTCTGGGTGCTTGATTCAGAGAATTAACCTGATTATTGGAAAGTGTTAGACTGTGATTTTCTTCCAAGGTCTGGTTTTGAGTAAGAGTTTGATACAGGAATTGTTTCTGCCGCTCTGGCACTCCTCACGTAAGGCATTTGTTTCTTTCTACAATCCTCATTCAAGGCTTGGCACCAGCTCAATGCTGTGGGAACACAGTGGCCTTTACTCCAGTACCTGCAGATGACAAGCACCAAGCCTGACCAGCAGCCAGACCAGAGAGATGAGTGCTGGTTGTGGCTGGGGTAGAGTTCATTATCTTCAGAGTAGCTGGTATGGGTCTGTGATTTGGATGCACTGGAAACAATGTTGATCATTCAGGGATGTTTTAGCTATTGCTGAGCTGTGCTCACACAGCATCAAGGACTCTTCTGCTTCTCATACCACCCCATCTGTGAGGAGGCTGAGGATGCACAAGAAGTTGAGAGGGCACACAGCTGGGATAGTTGACCCCAGCTGACCAAAGGGATATTCTATACCATATGGCTTTATGTGCAGCATATAAAGTGATGGCATTTGTCTTTTCAAGTCACCATTACATGTGATGGAGCCCTGCTTTCCTGGGGATGGCTGAACACCTGCCTGCACAAGGTAAATTTACCACAAGTGGTAAATGAATTCTTTGTTTTACTTTGCTTTCACACACAGTTTTTTCTCTACCTATTAAGCTGTCTTTATCTCAACCCATGAATTTTACCACTTTTACCCTTCCAATTCTCTCCTCCATCTCTCTGAGGGGAGTGAACAAGCATCTATTTTAGGGGGTTTGGTTGCCAGCTGGGGTTAAACCATGACAGATGAGCAGGTTGTTTGACATCCATAGAGTTAAACAAAACCCCCTTTACCTATTGTGACGATTCAGATGTACAAGCTAGAGACTACAACAGCTACTTTTTAGACAGTGGGTCTCCACTCTGAATCTGGAATTCACACTTTACTGTTCATGTTCCCAGTATAAGGCATGGGGAGTCTTACTGGTTAGAGATCCAGAAGACCCCATTTCTGCGTAGTAAAGATGTAGAGCTAAGCAACTGGGAATTGTATCCCTCTGAAACCACATTCCTTATTACTTTGAAATTTGCACTTTGAATCTGGCATAGATACATTTTCTGTTCATTTTGAATGTATCAAATATGATAAATCTGTATTTTTAACTCATCGCCTAGTAGTATCATTTCCCTAGGGAAGGCTTTCAACATTCCTTCCAGCCAAGAAAGAGGTGAACTTTTGAACCAGGGCTTCAAACTACTCAGAGGACTGACAACAAAACTACACATTCATATTTCTTGGTGAAGCCTACTACAAGCAAGTGTTGTTGCAGTGACCTATTTAGAGTAATCACAAGGGCTCATATGGTGTTTCTGTGGTCTCTCTAATGCCAATAATAACTGCAAAATTCTGTCTGCTACCACTACTGAAGTCTCAATAATATTAAAAAAAAAGTCTTTGAAGCTTTAGAAAACTTAAAAGTTCTGCTTTGGCCAGCTTTTTACTGTGTTGTTGGTTTGTTTTTTTAAATCACTGTAAATGAGCCAGAATCAAAGGTAGAATTTTGGGGAACCACTGGCAGGGAAAACAAGAACCCCATGCTACTTTGTTCTCTAGTATGGATGTAACATCCACATGTACCTGGAAAATTACCAGTTTGGGTGGGTGGGGTTTTATAGGAGGCCTTATTTCTTTCTCTCTGTTTTCTTGGTTTATTTAAATCCACAACTTTCAACTTATGGGTATGGCCTTTATGTAAAGCCAACAAAAACTCTTTAACAACACTGTGTTGCAAAAGAGCAAACTCCATGACTTCTGCCCAGTTAAAGTATACAACCAAAAATTGCATGGAGTCACTGGTACATGGACAGAAAACAAATTTATGGCAGTCAGTGATTTCTGGTGAAAGACCCAAATATGGAAAAACACATACCTGAACAAGTAATGAACTGCTTAATGAACTAAATCATAGACTGATTTGTTCTGTAGAACAGAAATTTTAGTCCCAGATTTGGACATCTCATATAAAATATTGGTCTCCATATAAAATATTGATTGTGATATCAGTCAAATCTAGTATTAATTTTTCTCGCTTGCCACAAATAAAATTTTCTCCTCATATACCTGATCCTCTACCAAAGAATCAAAGTCAGGAAAAGCTGCATGATCCCAAACCAAATGTCTTCTGCCCTCTGTATCACTCCAATTTTTCTTGCATCTCAAGATCATTACATGAAATCAAATGCAAAGTTTCAATTACTAGGTCTCAAACAACATATCAAACCTTTTCCCTCAGAACTCAGTAGCACTCTCTTTCTTTTCAAAACAGAGATACTGAAGAATGAAGCATGCCTATCATCCAGACCAAAACCACAAATTCCCTTGGTGTCTAGGAAGATGTCCTAGTCAGTGGTCTGGAGTCATTCACATTTTTCTTATCTCCCCTTTTCTGCTTTAAGAAATCTCACTTTTAGGAACCTGATAACAGAGAAGTGGCAGGATTGGGTGTCCCAGCCCCAGAGAAGCTTTGGAGTCTGTCTTTTCCCTCACAGAGACATCCCTCTGGCCTTGCAGGTAGCCATCTGAATCTGTTAGCAAGACAAGGCATACTAGCACATCTGACTTTAGCATTTCCTATACTTACTTTAAGCACTTTTCTTTGCTCTTCTTCACTTCCTATGCTCATTCAAAACCCCGTTGGAAATACCTGAACCTTCACTGAACCTGCCACATACTGGCTTCTAAGTTAGAGTTGTCAGTGCCAGTACAGGGGCCAAAAAAGGAACAGAGATGATGGAAGTGTCACCACTGCACATTCCCACACTTGTGAATCTCTGAGAACCTCTTCTGTGGTTCTGAACTGGGTATTTGCTGGACAGTGCTAGCAACACACTTGTACAAGAATGTTTCTGTAGTTAGGAATAAAAATAAACATTTCATAGGACAAGACACAATCTAAGCTTAAAATAGCTTATTCTTCAAAACACAGAAACAGGAATCTAATTCTCATACTCTGTGTCCACAGTCAAGCTGGTCGTCAATGACAAGATACAAATGGCACTCAGTGCTGATCTAAAATTTTCCTGCTATGAAATCAGAAAGAATTTATTTCATGTACTTTGCTTCTCACAAAATACTTGGGATGAAGACCGCAGAGAAAATGAGTCCAGCCTTCAAGGAGGAGTAATGAGCTTATGAACAGCTGATGATAGAGGAGTAGACAGTTCATAGTATGCTAAATTTTTACAATTCACTTGCAAAGTAACTCTTATAATCCTGGGATGACAAATACCAGGATCTGCACTGCTCCAAAATCTATGTCTTTCTCCACTTGCTTGGGCTTTATTTGGCTTCATGACCTACTGTAATGAGGAAAACCCATCGCAATCTCTTCAACTTCTATTCAAGATATACTTGAAAAATTAATTCTTTTCTATGCATGAAGCTTTAAGTAAATCTTGAATCTTTAACACCTGGGCCCTTTTTGTAATCCAGAATTATAAAACAGAGTAGTCACTATTTGCTATAAAGCACCACCACCTCATTATTCAGCTGCTTGTTGTCCACAATCCTGCCTTCTGAAAGAAAAGTCCTGCTTCTGTGCACAAGAGGTGAATGTCAGGAAATGTAACAGGCATACTCTAGTCCAGACTTCATGCCACACAATAAGCTATTTAATTGGATACTCGGAAAGAAAGAGGTATAATTTTTATACGAGCCCAGAAATTGCTAGTATTTAAGACATAAAAAGCTTTTCAGACTGGTTTGCCTTAAACTGCATGGCAACTCTTAATGACAGATGCTCAAGTTCTACCCCAGCTGAAACCAGTGGTTTTTGTAACAGCGTTAATAGGGTTGGGAAAAGAGTTGGAAATCATGTGTTTGTATGAAAAAGATGTGACTGTATATTTTAACTAGGAGCAGAGATTAAGAAACACTTTGGAACTGACAGGATGGTTTTGTTTATGTAGACAACTTTACTTGCTTTCAAATTCCTCAAAGTATCTTTAACCCTGGAGTCACCCTGCTTCTCAGCAGAGCTCTTGTTGTTTCTTCTGTGCATACAGAACATAGTCCATGCCAGAGGACTGTCCACTGTGTGGAGAAGCCTAAAGAGAGAAAACTCTGTGCTGTGTATGTGAAGATGGCAAACAAGCCTACGAGCAGCATGGCAAGTCCATTCAGACAGAGTCAGTCCTGGCATCTCATCCATGCCTTCTTGTGCAAAAAGCCTTGAAGAAAAGGAATACTTCTGAGTGCTGTCCACACCCGCAAGCAGATGTAGAAATGGAAAGCTAATACAGTAATTGGCCATGATAAACTCTCAACAGAGATTTTGTAATCCACAATTAGCTAGGATAATCCTGGCCATGTAGTTTGTCTCCCATGAAAACTGTTTGACCTCAGACTTCTTCCTTGGAGCATGTGGCTGTGTTTTTTCCCATGTCCCTCCCTTGGGCATTCAGTGAAACAGCTCTGTTTACTAGTGTTTCAGCCATTCCAAGTATAATATGAGGATGTCAAAAATGCAATGTTATTTCAGGTTTACAAACTTAAATTAATGGCATGGTTGGTGGCATGTGATTAACACAAAGATAATGTAAAATCTTCAAAGGAATGATACCAGGTATTAAAACTCTCTTAGAAAGAGAGACCTCACAAGTAGCCAAAGACTTTCAGAGAAGTTTCCTTTACAGAAAGGGCTCCATTTTATGTTTAGAATAGTCACATTTTGAGCAGTATCAGATTTGCTGGACTTCCATCCAAGGCAACTGCAGGTATATATTGAAGCAGAAGCCTTTGTTCTCTGTGAATAAATATCACTTAGCAGCAAACATATTGTAGGATTTGTTATCTTTAGTGCTATAGAAAGAAGACACTCAAATTGTTAGTTCAGCACCTCATGTTCTGATAATAATACTTCAATAATTTTCTGATTTTATGATGCATCCAAAATCATGAAATTCACACAAAACATTTACTAAAGAGTTCTTGGACAATAGCTGAATCCTAAGAAGATTCCCTGAAGAGTCCTTCTGACCCTCTATTTTATTATTATCTCAAGTAGTCATACATAGCCAATCAAGTTGATAAGTTTTACAGTATGTCATTTTCTTACACAAAACCCTATGGTCATGCATGAATCACACATTGAGAATATGGGAAATAGAGTTTAAAGGTGCTCTGTAGGGGCTATTCTTCATGATGAAATCCATTAGCATAAAATCAAGACTGTAGAGTTGAGAATTTTCTTCCTGAAAACTGTGTTATTTTGTATGGACTCAAAGTCCATAATTCATCTCCAGATGGCAAGTATTCAAGGACAAAACTAAAAGGGATAGGGCAAGGGAAGGGAAGAAGTAGGTCTACAGTGTTATTAAACAGTATTTTGACATCAGAAAACTAATAGATTTTTGTTATATGCTAAGGGATGCATATTCCAAGTTGTGTGTGTGATTCACATCCACAAGAATACACAGTATCAACAATGGTATTGGGTTTAGAAGCTATAAGCACATCACTCTGATGGAAAACAAAATAACACAATCTCTGCCAACAAGTTCTTGGAAAATAAACTACACATGTATAACTTGTGAAACAAGGAGGCAGAGTTTCCATTAAATCAGCTTGTCTGAAACATCTATAATTTTTGTTTTGTTCTCAACAAGTATGTTAGTGTACGCAGAGGTTAAAGACAAACCAAATGGCCACTGGAAGGTTAGGGTCATTCTGCCAAAGCTCCATGTCAGGAGAGCAGCTGGCCAAAAACACGAATGCTTCATAATATTCTGGGAAGCTGGGAATAAAATGAACCTAAAATACCATAAACTGTCCCACAAGGATGAATTTTAATCATATTAGCATGTCCAATAGCCCAGCCATGCTTTGAATCTGCTTTGGGCCTGCTGTAATATGAATAGTAAAAGAAACAGCAGCTACATTTGCAACGTGCTGATCTGCACTCCTAATTGTTACCATATGACCTACATCTGCCCAAAACAAGAAAATAAGCCCCACTCTTAGTATTTTCAGTGGAAGACTCTGATACATTGCTCTCCATTTCTCCCTCTCACTGTATTTGAAAAGGAGTTTATTGGTGTAGCTACTATTCAATGCAGTGACGCTGAAGTGTTTTCTAGACACGAAGAACTGAAGTATAAAGCTTTGTCCTTTCCAACATGTAGAACCTCAATGACTATTTGGAATATTGTTAAATTACAACTTGAAAACCAGGTAAATTTCCACCTTTGCACTGAGCAACCTTTATTTAATGTGGAAATCCTAAGGAAACAATAACAATAGAGGGGGGAAAAAAACAGAGCAATACAGCACAGTATGATACAACATGGCTTACTATAAAGCAACATATCTTTTCGGGTCTTATCTGGAGTATTTTCTTTATCTGTGCACCTTTTAAACTGTTCTTATTACAACCTCTTCTGCTTTCAATACTTATTCATCAGGAAGGCTTTTGTTATCTGAAGGCCAACTAAACAGGAGGGAAAACAAGCAGCCCAAGCCATTGTATGTCACCGGACAATGTCTTACTGCCACCTTGTGTTGAGCAATAAGTATGAATAACTCATTTCACAGATACTTAAACCACAAAAAGAAATGCTGTTCAGAAAATAAACAAGGATAGAAATTTTCAGAAAGGTGCATGCAAGTGAATATATATGTAACATTATACAAATGGTTTAAGACTTCATAAAAAGAGGAAAATGTTTTATTTTAATTTCAAATTTGTCCTCACAAGCAAATGGCAAATTTTAGTTACATCATGAATAATGGGATTTCTTGAGAAGCTAGAGAGATTTTTATCCTACTAGAGAGATTTTTATCCTACTCTTAGGCTATTTGTCATGTATTGCAAGCAACACCTTTCACACATATCAGTACATCCAAGCAATGAAAAATTCCTACAGTGCTGTACCTTCTTACAGTTCAGAACAAATCTACACACTGCAGACAATTTTCCCACCCTCCAAATAACTCATATACAATGACAGGATTGGTCCTTGTACTTGATCAACTTACAAAATCAATGCTTAAAGAAAAATCTGTCCTCTGGTAGCTTCACAGGGATTTGCCTTCCTTCTGAAGCAATCACTGCACAGCAGCACACATACACACGAACACACACAGACAAAGCCAAGAGATGGCAAACTCTTCTGCAGCAACATCTGACCTTATAGAATGATGATAAAAGAACACAGTTAAGAAGTATATATTAGAGGTGCAACCATTACAATGGGCTGGCTCTCTATCCATCACCACTAGATAATGCTGTCCCTACCATGATGGCTCACTGAACACTATTAGTTATGCTTTTAACTTGCAGCTTTGAACTTTCAACTTCTAGTTTGCAGACTCCTCATAGTCCTGTGGACTACTTCCAAGGTGTCTGCAAAACTGTATTTTTAAAAAGAGCACATTTTAAAAAGAGCATATCTCTTCTGTAATTAACTATATATGCGAAGTTTTCAGAGGACTTTAGTTCTCTATTGGCTAAAATTTAAAGATCCACAAACTGAAGGAGGTAGAATGAATTAAATAAAGCTCAGACTTGACCTCAAAACTTTGGGCGCTACTTACAATCACAGCATTTTCCTTAGTACACCATGTACTTTTATCTTCAGAACTGCTGAAACCAGTAAAATGTTACTATAAACTTAACAGCTCAGTATGATGCCAAGACAGTTATAAAATGCTTGAGGATTTTCAAGGTTGCCATGCTACCATGGCCATGGATTTCTTCAATGCAGCAGGTAACATGATTATTAGACAAGTCTTTAGTAGATTAGAAAGTATCTTGGGGTGGTAATATTGATTGGTGAGAAATGGTTCTACTAATTCTATCATTGTCAAACAGTTCATTATGAAATGATAGTGGACTAAAGGTGTGCAAATTTCACCTCCCAGAAAGTCAGTGCCTGCAATGCCATTATTCTCAGCACAAAAGAAAAGAAGTTCTATAGCTTCATGCAGCATGGTAAATGGATGAACTAGTTACTTAATTTTCTGGATAATATAATAAATTTTCTGTATATAATACTTAATTATAAAAACTTTTTGAGACGTTTATGATGGTTGATCACCCCAAGTCATAAAAGTGAGCTTGTTTAATACACTTGACAGAGGCATGATGCTGTTTCTCAAGAGTTCACTGGCTTCAGTCAATGCAGGCTGTCCTCAAGGCATTCTGTGCAGGGTTAGTGAAAATGTTTATGCAGCAATAAAAAAATTTAAAAATTTAAAAACAAACAATAATAATTAAATATGCATACTATGAACTACCACTTAGGTTTTGATGTCTGTAACTTTCCACTGACATGTCAACTCCTTGCTCATTATAAGAAACTTTTTTCTGCAACTATTATTTCTAGCTAGGAAAATCTGTGCTTTAGGAAGTCATGGGAACATATTAACAAGGTCTAGATATAGTGAGTTGCAGAAGATGTTATGAGATAACTTGATAGGCCCAAAGCTGGGGATTGCATCATATCCAAGTCACAATGCTTGTGACTGCTGAACAGACAAGATTTTAAAACAAAACAAAACAAAAAAACAGAAACAAAACAAACAGAAACACCAGTAATAGAGATGAAACTATCAGAAAAGGGGGCATAAAACACATTATTCATGCCCCAAATCCTGTTTCCAGTTAAGATATTTTCTAAGAGAGGAATTTTCTTCCATTAGGACTCACAGCGTCCCACTGTTTCACAGCAATGATTCTACTGCCTCAAGCCCTCCTTTCTTCCGCAGGAGTCCTTCAAGCTTTGGTGACAGTCATATTATCCTGTCTCAGTTCTGCTGGTCAAGGAAAGGTTGGAAGACAGCTCTCCTCTTCCTACTGCTGTATTTGTTACTAACCTTTCCTTCCTTCGTTTAATTTCCTTTCCTTATCTTTCTCCTCAGCTCTTTACCTTCCTCTTTTGTTACAAAAAGACATCCCTTTTTAAATCCCAAAAGTAAAATCAAGCAAGATGACAGTAATGAAGGGTTTATCAGACTTTGTTTCCTAAGACATCTTCCATTCTGTCACTCTTTAAGTGGAACAGTTAAATTTGTAATACTGGAATGAGCTGCCCAGGGAGGTGCCCAGTGTCCCTGGAGGATTTCAAGACAAGACTGGATGTGGCACTTAGTGCCCTGGTCTAGTAACCATGGTAGGGCTGGACTCGATGATCTTTGAGGTCTTTTCCAACCTGGTTGATTCTATGATTCTATGTTTGTATGAGTCTCTCCTAGTCTGCATAATCTACTCCATGCATACGTTCACAGAATTGCTTCCTGGTCTCATTCTAGATCCTGAAAAAAAGCCACTATAAGGTCAAATACCAGGAAGAAATTAGAGATTCATCCATTTACATATCTTTAAGAGTAAAGGAGAAGTAATTGAGCTTGTGTTCTGTGGCAGCATTATCAAGTTACCAGTGGTCATCCAGATGCCATGCTTTCCTCTGGCAGGATGTCGGCATAAGTAAAACCTACTAAAATGGTTGCTTAATTTTGGAGATGTCCCTTTCTTTCACACCATAGGGAGAAAAACTCATCCATATCCACAGGTGAAATAGCCATCAATATCAAGGACATGGGAAATCTAACTGCAGTCAACTCTTCCCAGCAAACCCTTGATTGTATCACAGCCTTGAAGGTGTTCAGTTGGAAAAGTCTATCTGGAAGCCCCAGCACACGAGTTATGCCTTTGGTGGTCTTTGAATCAGGCTTGTTTGATGGCAGCTATCAGTGACTTTTAGCAGACTAGTATTTTCTCCTACCTCTGTCTGTATGTCCAGAAATCAATAGGACAGTAGGGGATGGCTTTAAACAGGAAGTATGTTTTGACTGGATACTAAGAATAAACTCTTTACTGTAGGGTGGTGGGGCACTGGAACAGGTTACCCAGAGAAGTTGTGCATGCCCCATCCCTGAAAGGCTTCCAGGCCAGGCTGGATGGGGCCCTGAGAAACTTGGTCTAGTGGAAGGTGGCTCTGCTTTTGGGGGGGGGGGGGGGGGGGGGGGGGCGGGGTGATCTTTTAGGTCTCTCCCAACCCAAACCATTCTGTGATTTTATGACAAGTCATTCATTTCATTATGAGAATGAGGTTCAGCTGCTTTTTCTTACAAGAGTTAAAAGTATTTCTTTGTTAAATTAATAATTCTTTTTTCAGGGTTTGGAACTGAAATAGCTCTATATTGTTTTAACTTACCCATGAAAAAGAAAACACAAGGGAAAATGTATAGTGACAGAACAGCCCATTGTGCTCTGTAGATTCACCCACACCATCATGGACAATGGTTGCTCAGCTGCCAGTATTTAACAATAAACAAACATCAACAAACAAATATGTTTGACAATAAATTTAACTACTGTTGGGAGGGGAGTTGTTTTTTGCCTTACATAGCACCAAAGAAGAACTTGTTCAGGAAGGACAGTCAGTATTTCAAGCAGAGGAGCTATGCAAGTACATCACTGATGAAAAGAGAGACCTGCAGCTGGGACAGAGGATTAAAGGGAGCTAAGCAGCCAGCACAATGCAAAATGACAGCTGTTTAAACCACATTTCTAACTGCTGTAGCCAAAGGTTTGATATCTCTGAGGAACAAGCAGGCAGCCATGGAGGGATAGGACACAGTAAAACAGAAAAGATCAGCATATTATTATTTCTATTGTGACCAGATTCTCTGTTCCTGTCCTATAATAGGTAATTAGCAACTGCCAGGGTTTACCCCATCCAAACATCTGGTTATCCAGGCTCTGCTTTTCTCTCTAAAGCTTCAATGAATTTTAGCGTGTGTGAAAGAGCATTTCCCTCTGGCTCACAAAGATAAACCAAGATATAAACAGTTCCCTTGGGGGCTAGTACATCCGCTGCTCAGTAGTGTGCCAAATTCCCCTATCCTCCCAGGCAATTTATTAGCCCCTAGATCAACCTAACACCTGACTTGCTGTAAAAGGCATCTGGTGAAGTAAATGTCCTATGTCTTATGAGAAGGACCATGCCCCACTCTGTCCAGGAGCAAGAACAAAGCTGCTGGAGAGGGCATGTCTTCCCACCAAAAACTGGGGTGGTGTTTTGCATCAGTGGAGGATGGTACTACCTGGCTCTGATACTCCTGTGTGTGTTGTCTCCATCCATGAGAGAGCACACCTCTCATCTGCAGCATCTCATCAGCTTGTTCAGCTTTTCATTCATGTTAGTTTGCACTGAAACCGGTTACATGAACAAAAATCTGGCTGCACTACCATAAACAATATATAGATATATAGATATATAGATATATTATATAGTAAGTTTGACAAGGTGCCTGGGGAGAAGTCACAGATGACTTCTTCATGGGATGAAGCTATCAAGTATTTTGCTGTTTACACAGAACTACCACATCAGAGGAAAAGTGATAGTGTCTTTACACAGCCCTGTAAGCCTGCTGCTCAGTACTCACTTCATCAAAAACACTCTGACAACATGAATATTCAGAAAAGAAGAGAATGAGTGCATGGCTGAAGGATGGACTTTTCTGCAGCCACTTGCTTCAGTGCATGGATGATTACCACAGCTACTGCTCCTACAAGTTCACATTTCTTCTAGTTCCCAGTCTGTTTATTACTATTATCTCCACTGCCTTCTCACTATGGCTACCCTACAAAATGTCTCAGCTACCTCCCTCTACCATCTCCCAGGTGCTGTTGCACATACATCTCAGTTCTCTCTGCTCCCCAAACATATTTCACTGCAGAGCCAGCTATGAGATACAAGGCTGAGGAGAACAAAAAGTGTGTGACTTACACCACTACAACTTAGGAAAGCTCTTACCCCATTCCCCATGAAACATCTGAAAATCCCTGAAAATCCCATTCACTTTGATGTGACAAGATTGAGAAGAGACGAAAAGAGCACAACAGGGATGGTGCTATGGACAGTTTCCAGAATCCAAAAAGAATTTAGATTGCATAGACAAAAAGCATAGCTAGAAATTACATCACATACTGGGATACTACAACTGTTGATTGAAACACAGCAGCCATTCTGCTTTGTTCTTTAGCCAGGCTACAGTATAAAGCAGCAAGTAAAGCAGAACTTTATATCTGGATCCAAAACTCATTTTAGAAATGTGGGCCTACCTGTCCCTTTACCCATAAATACATGGGAAGAAAACATTTGTCCGTTCAGCATTGGTAAGTTAACTGACTTCATTTTCCTTTTCCCCTTCACACATCCCTGAAATAATCCCTTGGTCCCCCAGGAGGACTGTCTTTTTCTGGAATTTTCTCTTCTTCTTTTGTCTGTTTTTTTTTCTTCATACACAGGCACATACACACTCAAAAGGTTTCTGCTATAGTTTGTTATGTGACTCTTGTAGCTCAGGTTTTGGGAAGGCTTATCAGAAAAAAGGGAAAGACAAGAGATTTAGCTCAGTGGACCCTCTGCTGCCTGCCAAAATTGAATGTAACAACAACAGACCAGCACAGCAGGAGGTGTTGATGACAGCTGCAAGACTGGAGACACAGACCCGTGTTACAGGTGAGCATTACCTGCAAATCTCACACATGGTTCCAGCTGGAGGCCAGTTCTGAAACCTCAGCTACTGGTCTCTGTTTGAGACAGAACTTCAGGGTTCCATATAATGTACTTTTCAGATTTCATTTTTCTAGGAAAAGCAATGCATTAACTTGCCGTGTCCAGAGATATTTTTCATACTCCTCCACAGGAACATCCAGGCTGTATCCCAGTTTTATTTGGAGATCCCCTTACAGAGGTCTTTGTGGCTCTTAAGATGATGGTGCTTTGACTTTCATTTTGCTAGAATTTGAGTTCTCTTAGTCATCATTTGTATGCATTCCTACATCCACCTGATAACCACAAATTTGTCACTGGACACAGACATGTTGGTGAGAACTAGTGAACGAACGCACACATAGGTTTATATCTGTGTGGAGCCATTATTTGTATCTCATAGATTCTGTTTGAGGAATTTCAGGCATGCGTGTAATCAGACTGAGAAAAAGGAAAAAGCAGCAGCACAATTACACAGGCAGACTGAATTATGGCATTTCCTGATGTTCAATGGTTAATTGTGTAAATGTATTCTTGAGTTAATGTCAGCTCTTGCGTTTTACTTCCCTTGGATACGTTGTTTGCTTGTGCTTTTCTGTTGAGGATAACTTTCTAAAAGGCAAAACCCTGCTGCTTTGAAGCTATGCTGCTTAAACAATAATTAGACAGCCACCATGTGAAATGTTGTTGGTGTTTGACTCAAGACTAGTCCAATTCTATCACTTTATGCTACTTTTGAGACAATTGCCTTTTTATGGAAAACTCCAGGGAGTGGATTAGAAAGTCAAATGGTTATTTCTATGCTGGGGTCCCTAAGAGCAAGGAACAAGGGGTGTCTTGATTAAAACAAAACTTTTTAAAAAACCCTATAAATGTATAAGTCCTCTGCTGGTTTGTACTTCTTTTTGTAGGAGCCTGAAAGATTAATACTGGGTTTTATCTTGCATGTACCTAAATGTATCAGGGATAAATGCACCAGTGAAAGCATTTATCCCTGGCTTTCTTCACATGTGGATGACTGACAACACTCTGAACCTCACTTCTGTCTACTGTCTCAGAATTTAAGGCTCCAGGTGTATTGCGCTCCTTTTCCTATGTATGGGTTTCTTGCTCAATAAACTGTGCAGTAAGTATGATGGTCAGATAAATGGGATTTGGGGATGTCTCTGAGATGTATGAGAGATAGGTGAGAATGGGGGAAAAAAGACTGATTTCACTATCCCAAGAATTGCAATGATAGGGTATAGCCATTCAAGCACTGGCACAGGTTATCCAGAATCTGTGCAGTCTCCATCCTTGGACATTTCACAACCTAACAGGATGAAACCTTGAGCAGTCTGGTCTGATCTCAGAGCCAACTTGGCTTTGAGTATGATTTGGACTAGAAAGAGTTTGGACTGAGATCACCTGCAACCTGCATTATTCTGTGACTCTTTGTCTAGCCTCATCCTTACAGCCACAATGACATTTCTAAAGCAAAAACCCATCTCAAAGGTTGCTGGATTTGAACAGGTTCATAAACTCATAGAGAAATTGCTTCTACCCAACTTCTGGTGCTGAATTATGGCAGAGACATAACTTCTGTATTTACAGGTATGAGATGCTGCAACTACTGCAAGAGACGATGCCTTGCATTAGAGGTAGCTGAATGATGGGGGATCTTGTGAGGCTGAGGCTTCAGTGGTGTACTGCAATGTATCTACTGACAGTGTTTGACAGAAAATGAAATGAACAGCAGGCATTAACCCAAAGGTTTTAGCAGCAGATCTTTCAAGTGAAACCGTTTCACACCTGAACAGATTGATCAGTGAGAACCAAAGTGTCTGAATTAGATGTTTTATGAAATTAATTAAAAGCAGAACATTTGGAGAGGTGGAGAGAACAGACTGTAAAAACTGGTAGGCACACACCAAATAAACAGTAGTCTGGAATAAAACTTCCTAGGAAAGTGCCTGACTGCTAGGCTATTTGTTATGTTAGAGTTTGGGTTCTGGAGTGGTCCTTTCTAGCCCGTGAATGATCTCTAGCACTTCAGTTTTCTCAGGCAAGAATTCTTGTCCTTCTCCATGCAGGTATGAACACCCTAAAATTGAATGTAATCATCCTAAAAAGTCTCAGTTTAAACCGAGACAGGACAACTTTCTGTTTCCTGGCAATACAAACTGAGATAGTCAGTGACCAAGAAGTTAATTCAAAGCACAGTATTATTTCTTTAGGAGAAATGCCTCAAACTGAAATAGAAAACAGTAAACTCTGTGTGAATGTCAAGTTAACAAAATAAAAGTATTGTCCTCAATATGAACACCAAGATAACTCAGAAAAGTCTTTTTTATTACCAGGAATGTTTGTAGGGATGATCCTCCAAACAAACTTTAGTCTTATAAGAAAAGGGGAAGAAAGATCTCCAAGGCATGGAGATATGACGATAAGAGTATGTGCAAAAGACTGCAGGGGAAAAAAAAGCCCACATGTCTTTAAATAAAAATTTCCTGCATTTTTCAAATATGGAGCTACAAGCAGCTTCGTCATTAATTCTATTCCATAATACTCAGCTTTATAAGACACTGGAGCTGAATATTAACCATCAAGTTACTGGAAACAGTGACCTACACTTGGAAAGGATAGCAGTGACAGAGTTAATTAGGCCCACTGTATACAGTTTGATTACTGGAAACTACTCTCTTACTATAATGGTAACAATAAAAATGCCATAAAATGTCCCTTGTCTTTACAGTAAGTATCCATAGACACCCAAAAATACATGCAGAGAAAAACCTGCATGTGTACATGGATATTACTAACCTGGGTTTTGCCTCTAGACCACTCACAAAATTTGCACTGTCATGCAGATCTGAAACAGTGGCATCCTGCAGACTGGAAACTCTTGTGATCATTTGGCTTTTGGGTCAGTATATATGCTTGATTTATTAGCCTACTGCTAAAGTTCCCTGTGTAGCCAAATGGTAAGAAATTGAGAAGGCTTGAGAGCCAATAAATACAACAGAATAAAAAGGAACAGGATTTTAACTAAAAGGGAAAAAACCTCATCCATTGTCATTGAAGCTGTCAGTTTTAATAAGATGAATTTCACTATGCCTCTTTTTAAAAAAGTTTCAAACAGCCTGTCTACATATTACTCCATAACTTCACCTTGAAGTGCAATCATTGTGACTCTGTGTTTTAGCCACTCCTTTCTCATAAAAGGAATTGTCTCCCTCCATTTTCTCCATTAGAAAACAAGTAATTGTTCTTACTTTTTCTCTCCCCCTTCCCAGCATTCCCCCAACATTTCTATCCGTATGTGACCAATCAGTGAAGTTTTTTTCATTAATGTATACATTTCTCCTATGCTCACCAACGCATGCATTGTCTCTGAACAGACATTTTGAGGAGGTTTGGAACTTTACCAGGCATAATGGGAAGAGTAGAATCCATATCACAAGACAGAATGAGCACTGGATATGTAATATTCCTTGATCTAAGTCAATATTGTTTTATTTTAAGATTTAGCAAGGGTTTGAACCAGGTGACATCCAGGTGTGTCTTTCATCTTCAATTATTCTTCATTTCTAGCTTAAAATGTTCCAGGACAAATTATTCCATCATTCTTGACATAGAATAGAAGCTTTTTGAACAAGAAAATCAATCATTTTATACAATAATCTACTCCATTAGTGATAGCTTCTTAAAAAGCAAGGTGGATAGGAGTTTTTACTAATGGATAAAGTACAATGAAGCACAAAAGAAGAGAGGATTGATGTCTGTTTAACAGACATGTACAGATCAAGTGGCTCATCCAGATCACAAAGAAGTTCAACACAGAGACCCAAGCAAACCCCATTCAAGCAAGTTCCAATCCAAACCATTGACTACACACCATCTTGCAAGTCCTGCTACTGCTCTGAGAAATGCTCTGAACCACAAGGGAGAAGATATGACTTATCAGATGTTCCAGACCTGTTTCCATGTAAAGGCTATGTCCCACTGCAGCCATAACCGAAAGATCCATGGCTGAGTGCAAGCAAACAAGTGAAAAACATGCAATACTGACATTGACAGTTCATCCTGAGATTTGGCTATACTTCAGGTGCCACTATAGAGTGATGGAATCCCTGGAAGTGCCATGTTTTCTCCCATTTGTGAACTATCTTCATATGTGACCTTTCCTGAATATAAGCCTCTCTTTGATGCTTGTGGTAAGAGATAAATATCTTCTGGCTTGGCACCAGAGAATCATAGAATGGTCAGGGTTGGGAGGGACCTTAAAGATCATCTAGTTCCAACACCTCTGCCATGGGCAGGGAACCTTCTGCTAGGCTAGGTTGCTCAGAGCCCCATCCAGCCTGGCCTTGAACACTTCCAGGGATGGGGAATCCATAACCTCTCTGGGCAACATTTTTCAGTGCCTCACCACCCTCACAGTAAAGAATTTCTGCCTAATCTCTAATTTAAACCTTCCCTCCTTCAGCTTAAGACCATTCCCCTCTTGTCCTATCACTACATGCCCTTGTGAAAGTCCCTCTCCAGCCTTCTTGTATGCCCCTTTTATGTACTGGAAGGTTCTATAAGGTCACCCTTAATAGTATGCCCTGATTAAGGTTCGGCTTTACCAGGAATTTGGTGGATTTCAAGGCTTCCATCCAACTTTTGAGTTCTAAATAAATGCAATGGTTTTAATGCAGATCGTCTAAACAAGGTAGTGTAATACATGTCTACACTGGTAGGTAGGCATTTTAGTAATAAGCATAATTATTTCTTATCTTTTCCATTGTTAGATTAATGGATTGTTTTGGCAGTTTAAGTATATTTATTCCTCTTTTACAGGGATAAAAATAGTGTTGGCATGCTACAGATGGCATCACTTGCTGACTGGAAAATTTATTCATGACATGAGCTATAACTAAACAGTGTTTCAAAAAACCTTTCAGACACTGTTAGACAATTATTGAGTTTATTTTGTGGCAATAATTTCAAGTAAAACTTAGGCAATATTCAAAGGAAGCAAAATGTCAACTTCAAAAAAATTCCCTATTAAAGAATACAGACATGGATTAAGTTACTAAATGGTGTTGTCTTGCCATGCTCTTCAAGTCAAGTACTTCTTAGTTTCTGCAGAACAAAGGTTTTCTTTGGAAAGAAAATTTAGCAATAATTTCTTGAGATTATCATAAATTTTAAAAGATGCATTTCTTCAGAAATGACCAACTCATGTGATTTTTTCCATATTGAAATGTTCCTCATAATATAACATTAAAGATGTAGATAGGAAGAACTGTTTAACAAGATAGGCAATGCAGGAATATTTTGTGAACATAATACTCACATGCACCATGATAGTAAGTAACTGGCTCTGGCCTTTGTAAACTTAAGTCACTTAAAGACATTTCTCAGAATTCCGCATTGCAGTCCTAAATAAGAAAAATAATTTCCTTCAGCCAAAATTTTTATTGATTCACACTATGCGTTATAAGCTAACATGCTGAAAGAGCAAAGTGTGAAACAAGTATGATACAACTGAAAGCTAAAGGATGCAATGATCTGCAGACAGTGCCATCAGAAATTCTAGTGATTGATACATTAGCAATAAGCTTGGCTAGGGAGGCACCAGCCTGGCAGCCCTGCAGAGCTGGGACCATTTCCTGCAGAAATGAAGCACAAGGTCAAGATTCCTTGGGATCATACAAACCCAATCAATATGTGGTGCTACATCTCAGAAAAAACCCAGAAAATCCCATAAATGAGTAGTCAGTAATCTCTCATTAGGCCCAAATTCAGAGTTCCAGCCTTGGCACAAGGAATGGTGCCTTTTGGAGGCAATGACTGACAGGCTTCCAAGAGAGGTCGTCTTTAGCAGATGGCAGGAGTGAACACCACCAGCAATGTATACAAGTCATGTTAAACTGCCAAGGCCTTACTGTGAGTCCAAAATCTCAGAGCTCACTAATTTTACTGACAGAACCACTGCCACCATCACTGAAATTAGTATTTCACCCTTTTTGTATAGCAGAAATCAATCAATCAATCACTTTCATCCTCCAGGCTATGTGAAAATAGCCCATGAAACATTTGGTAACTAATCACTATTCAAAAGGCAGAACTCATTAACTATCAGATTAATTTATGAGGTTATTTCCAATTTAAAAATGAAGAGAAAATTCTTATTTTTTTTAACAAGGATGTACATGCAGCAGCTTCTCACTTTTCATTTCACTGAGTTCTGGTTTTTTTCTCTATTTGAGCAGATATACAAAGGTCCAACTGGAAATAAAGGTAACATTTCTTTTTTAGTATTTCAACTGTCCTCTTGAGCTTTTTCTTACTTGAAAAATAATAACTAAATATTAAAGATAAATATTTTGCAAGTATGGATGTCTTATCAACTGAGTTCTCTTTGCCATTTTGATATTTGATTGCAAACTTATTGAACATATTTATTTTTCACAAAAAACGTTGTCTTCATTATCGCCCAATACTTTCCATCGGGGAACATACCTTTCTGTATCTGTATCAGTTTTCTGCTAATTGCTTTGGACTTTTTCACCACGTAGTTTTTTCTCACCCTTAGTACTGCTGGCAAACTCTGACCCTCACTAAAGGGTTGAGGAATACTTTTTGTAACTGCCACAACTTTTGAAGAAAACAAAATCGAGAATAAAAGCAAACCCACTCAATGCACTTACACTGCTGTTTTCCCATTTAGGAAATTACATTCTGAGCTCTGGATAATTTCATTCTTTCTGCAAGTGAAGAAAATAGAGTTGTTACTAAACTAATCTTTAGATTGTGACTATTAATCCTTCTCTTAGATTAACATGCATCTGAGGAGGGGGATGCTATTCTAGTCTAAACAACACAGCTAAAATTCCAAACCTTATTCCTAAGAAGGATGTAGAAATCACTTAGATGCATCAATTACCAAAACAGCCAAAAAGTCCATGGGGACTGTTATTCATAGCAGTTTATAGCTGTAACTGTATGTTGCCATAGAATGCTATCAAAGGATCCAAAATACAGAAGTATATGAATATCCTGTTGATATGATGAATTTATGGATTTTTCCACTGTAATGGAAAATCATTAACTGTGTCTTAAATATCAAAGGTACAGCACTACAGAAAAACAAGAAAGCTACTTCCAGCTCTAGGAAAATCACTGCCTGGTTTTGTGATGCTCTTAGCTAGTCAACAGTGCCTAAGGAAAGGTGTCTGCAGAGAACAGTGTGGACATCTGGCTGTATTTCTGGAACAACCAGGGAAGTAGGGCTGGAGAAAATGCTTAGGACAGTCTTGGATATGTTCAAAGTTAGCAGAGATCACTGACCTGAAGTATCATCTTGACCCATGAAGGGGCATAGATCTAATCTGGAGATTAACCCTGGTGGAAGTCACCTGGCAAACCCTTCAGCAAGGTAATTGGAGCTCAGACAGACAACTGACTTGGCTACATTTGCTTCTGAGAATGAAAACTATGTTTCAAAGAATTAATGCCATGGCAAGGTTTTGTCTAGGATTGAGTTTATAGTAGGAGCTAGGATGATACTTGTTTGGAAAGGGTAGTAGCCTATATAAATTAAGAAGAGGTGGTGACAGGAGCCAGTTAAGCATTCATAGTTCAAGCTGAGAAGAGCACTTGCTTTATCACAGTTAGTTCTAAGAGGCAAGTTAGACAGTGCAAGTGAATTCTGAGAAAAATGAGGGCAGTTATGATTTCACCTACATCCAAAAATAACCCCCCAGATTAAGCCAAACAAGTGCTTAAACCTTCAAGAATATTTTTAATTCTGGGTGAGAGAAGTTAGATACAGTTTTCAATTTATAATACCAGCAAAAAGGAGGGAAATGAAGTAACTTCTTTATATAATTACAAGTAGGTTAATTCAAGTATACCAATCACATTAGGGTTAAGTCTCAGCTAGAATTATTTTTTGAAAAAACAAACCACCCAAACCAAAAAAAACCTCCAAGGTCTGGGTCAGAACTAATTGATATAATTTGATTTACCTCAAAACAAGTTTCTGCCCAGCTATGCCCAAAGCCACATAAACCAGTCCCAGCACTACATGTCAGAGTAGTTCACACCAGCCTTGATCTCAGGCTAGCACTCTAAATTTTCTTTTACTAATACCTATTCAACTGTCTCTTTCAAAAACAATCCCACATGGCAGCTATCAAAGCCAAAGTATGGGTACTGGTATCTGAGAAATGTACAACAGTCTTCTTTCTAGCCCAGCCATCTCTGTCATCCTCTGAACAGCATGCAAGCAAACAGAAGTATTTGAATGCTTAGACATTCAGAAGTTGGGGTTAGATTTAGATTAGGGTCTGGACTGGTATATCC
Source organism: Acanthisitta chloris (assembly GCF_000695815.1). Classification (NCBI taxonomy): domain Eukaryota; kingdom Metazoa; phylum Chordata; class Aves; order Passeriformes; family Acanthisittidae; genus Acanthisitta; species Acanthisitta chloris. The sequence continues at coordinate 81,999 of NW_008681901.1, forward strand.
TGTACTAATCTGGGGACTGGTGCTTGCAAAGGGCCACCTTGATACATTCATATAAGAATTTATGTAGGTAAAATCTTTGTAGCAGCTTTAAAGAACATTGTGAATATTTTGATTAGACAGCAGAAGAGCCTGCTCATGAACTACACGAAAATGTCAAGAGCTCCAGAAGCAGAGGGCATAGAGCTCATTCTCTCCACCAGCTGCCACTGCTGTAATCCCTAAACCATATCCTCCAGTGTCAAATCCAGATGCCTCTTAAACATTTCCAGGAATGGTGACTCCACCACTTCCCTGGGCAATCTATGCCAGTGCCTGATCACCCTAACAGTGAAACAAATTTTCCTAACATCTAATCAGAATCTCCCATCTCAGTTTATGGCCATTTCCTCTAGAAGTACCTGTAGTCAACAAGGTCTATTATACTTAATCGGATCCTGAAATTAATATCACTTTGAGAGCAGCTTAAGGAGTCAAAACAAAAGTAACAAACCCAAAGCCAACCAAACGACAATGCTAAAAAACGAAAAAGAAAAAAGTCCCTAAAAAAAAGTTCCTAAAAGTTCATCTTAAAGTAAATACATTTGTCCTATCAAATATCAGACCAGATGAGCACATCTCTTTTTCTTTGAAACCAAACTGGACAAATGCTAATATAAATAATAATACAATACCCTGTCACAGTTTTGCAAATAAAGTCTTTGAGTTTGTTTTATCATTCCATTCCCACAGAGTAATCCTCCATCAATCCACAGTCACATCCAGTGCTAAGCAAAATCAAAGGCACTTACTTACACCAGTTTTGAGGTATCTCAATTTGGTTTGTGGATGTGTTTTGGAAAAAAGAAAATCTTCACAGAAAATGAGAACATTGTACTGCAAAGGTTGTCTGCATTTACAAGTGTTCACTCAGCCCTCTGAAAATGTGTGTTAATTACACAACAGATTTGAACATTTATGGAGCTTAGTGTTTCCTCACAAGTTATCTGCCAAATAAACTGTATTTTCCCAAGTGTCACTTTCAATTCACCCAACCAAAGAATGCCTAAATTGCTTCTGATGGTTTCCAATCACTTTTGCAACACAACAATACAGTGAATTATTGATGTTTGGATGAATTTTTAAATCCTTTTGGTAGTAAAATCTGTGTTCAAAATTACTCAGCTAGTTAGCACTCTTGTTAAAATTAAAAACTAATTGTAAATAATGTAACCAAGGGATATATCACTACTATACTTTTGAGAAGGATGAACAATACATAGTTAGATGCAGTCAAATGAATCAAGACAAGCAGGGGGGAAAAAAAGAGGGAAAAAAAAGGATTGTTGGAGGGTTGGAACCATTTAATCTGCTTTTGCAACTCACTTGACTGAGATTTCACATATTTATCAATGTGAAAACTCCAGCAAAATAAAAAAGGCATGAAGTTTAGCAAAATGATGGATCATGTTACTTTTTGTTTACGGGCATTGATCCTGAAGCCACTTCCATCTGACCTGGTAAACAAATCCCCTAGAAACAAATCTACAAGAAGAAAACTAGTTCTCTATAGCAGCATTCAGTAAGGAGACTGTAGAGAGAAAATGCTGCTGCTAAGACTACCACCAGTTATACAAGCACTTGTTGAAAACTTGCTTTAGAAGGCTGTGACACACTGGAAGTTGGCAAAACTTCACTTGGCTACCCTGGTAAGTTTAATCATATAATTTTTCTGCATGTCTGTAGCATATTTCTGCATGTTTTTTAACAATATATTTTCTTTACAAATATTTTGCTGCTGAGAGATTCTACTCATAAGAGCAATGTACAAGTACTCACAAAACTCGTTAGTTTTGACTTATTTAAAAAAAGCTTGCTAAACTGAAAGTCAAAAAGTGATCATACTTTTTATATAATATTTACATGAAAAGATGTCTTTAAACTTTTCTGCTTCTGCAACAGAACACTATTCACATGAATATCTGGAAACTGAGTGCCAAGTTGCAAAATTCTGCCTGGAGAAGAGGTGATTTTGAAAAAAAATAATTAAAAACTAAAGTAGGAAAGGGAATGCCTGGCCAAACAAAAATCAGTGAGATGTGATTGCACTTCACAACATAAAAATCTTGAAATATTAAAAAACAGTAACAACAAATCTCAGAGCAGTGGTATGCAACCATATCTCCATTCAGAAGGGGGAAATAGTAATAATTTTTCATTATTACCATTTTCCTATCTCTTAAATGTAATTTTTAAAGGGCATATGTGTAAACTAGCTCTTATCTATTAAAAAAGAATAAATATATGGTCATATATTTATGGCTATTCACTCCAGTTGTGAAAGAAGCCTTTCTATCCTAAAGATAAGATTTTTCTTCCTGTAAGCATCTGAACTATCATCTTCTAATGGGTAAAGAGTTTGTAAAAGGCAATACTTTGAGCCAGAAAACTTGAAGAAATAACATTTCTAATCACTTTATAAATCAGTCTGATGGGATTACATAATTAGGAAAAAAAAAAACCCAAAGATATTCAGTGTGTGATATTCAGCAGCTCAAGAAAAAAAGTCAGTGTATGTTTGAACAAATTAATAAATAAAAGTTCCCCAAATAAGCCAGCAATCGTGAACAGATTTAAGATTCCTCTAAGCAAAGAAGATAAATTAGAAGTTGAATTGATAATCTTCATTATGACTTGAAACATCAGTCCAGTTTTAGAGAGACTAGGCACCAAAATCTCTTAACACAGCTTCATGAACCACAGAACATAAAACTGTTTACTGATAAATCAACAGATAACTTACTAATAGAAATAAATCGTCATCTCCATTATTTGATGACAACATGTACATAATGTTTACTACGAAGGACCTTTCCTGAAAAAAGCTAGAGTCACTCACCTTGCTTTCCCTAAATATTAAACTGTATTTTCTTAAGAATTCAGCAATTAGTGTTTGTGCATGAACAAGGAGGAGTCCTGAGTGCTAGTGACTTCATTTTTATCCCATGTACAGCAATGTTACAATCTCACTTAATGATGGGGGAGTGGCAACTGGAAATTAGGCAGCTGCAGTACCAGATGAGCACAGTTTCTAAATATCTTGCTTTCCCTAAATATTAAACTGTATTTTCTTAAGAATTCAGCAATTAGTGTTTGTGCATGAACAAGGAGGAGTCCTGAGTGCTAGTGACTTCATTTTTATCCCATGTACAGCAATGTTACAATCTCACTTAATGATGGGGGAGTGGCAACTGGAAATTAGGCAGCTGCAGTACCAGATGAGCACAGTTTCTAAATATATAGTTGCTCTTTACCCTCTCATTAGGTCTGCTGACACTGCTTGCACACTCACAGTTAGCAGCTATTCAACCAGCTGCTGTTGAAACAGCATTTAAGCTGGATTCAATGTGCAGGTAATTGTTTCTGTACTAGTGCACATACCTACATTGCTTTGTTTAGATTTATTTTCTCATTTAAAGATTCATATGGCAAGTTTCTAAGAACCTTTTCTGGTCATGCTCCCTAGGTACACAGAGCTATAAATCTTCATGCTGCGAATTAAGAATGCAACAACAAAACTCTGATTATTCTCCAGACCTGGACAAAGAAACCTGCACCAGCATGAAACTTCTAAACAGGGCAGCTGATCTCCACAAAGAAAATGTTGCTTTGTCTGGAAAAATCAGCCCGGAAGACATCTTCAGGTCCTGTGAAACGCTGGCAGTGCCAATCTGTATGGACAACACTGTGCCTCCAGGGGACCACATGAGAAAACGAGGTTATACAGAGTCATCGCTTCTGAAGCTTCCCACAGAGGAGTGCACTGGGAGCCACCATGCATCTGTCCAGTTCGACCGTCATGCTCTGGCCAGAATTTCCACTTCTCCAACTTTAAGGCGTCTAAGGATGGCCTCTGCCTCACAAGCCCTGACATTTCAGGACTGTTCTGACATGGCTCAGCTGGGGAATCAAAAGGAATACACAGGCTCTCTCCATCACATTTGTAAGAGTCCACCTCGGTGCATTACAATTTCCTCATTGTCGTTGCCTTCTTGTGTTCATGCAAAATTATTGTCTTCCCAAGCCAAGTCTGAGACAACTATAGGAGCTTCAGAGTCTGACATCCCCAGATCAAAGCTGCCAAGCCAAGAAGATCCTCTCGGCAATGGCAGTCCCAAAAAGCCACCCAAAAACTCTTGGAGAGCCAACTCTGCTACACTGCCTAGGAGACTTCCCCGCCAAAGCCCTACACCATGGACAGATGTCCAGGTAAGATGAATAGGAGGATGCAACCTCTTTTTCAGTCTTTCATATTCAGTGTTTGTCCATCATGGCCCAGTGCAAAAATAAAACCCCAGTTCTTCACCTGAACTGGAACATGAATGATGTTCCTTTGATACAGCAGACCAACTTCTTCACTCATGAGGAAGGGAGATTTTTCTTTCCAAATCAGTGAGAGAGATCAGTTCCAGCCTTGTCTTTGCTGATCAGGTTGGCTGAGTCCACTCCTGCACATGGCCATTCTTTCCCACTTCTGTCCATTCAGTCTTGTGGGGCTATGAAAGAATAAGACTAAGTAATTTATCCAGTTCTGGATTGGGTTTTAGAACACTATCTTCTTTCAACCCACTCTTTAACCCTTCAGCAGAGTTATTCCTAAGACGAGGCTCTTCTTTATTCTGTTTTACTGGACAGATTTACTAATGCAAATGAAACCAAGGATTAAGTTGGTTGAGCCAAATTTAACATCTACTACTACCAACGGAGGAGCCCCTTTCCCTTTCTAGATTTCCACTTGCCTAGCTCTGCCACTCACTGGCCCCCCTCCTTTTTTATGTCCAGCTCCATAAATAAGCAGGCAATCCTGCAATCTTTTCTGAAAAAAACCCACCAAACAAGAAACTCTGGTCCAGTGAGTGCCAGTGTCAGTAAAGAGAAATAAGCAAGGGAGGAGCGAGCCCTCTGTCTTTTCATGGCAGAAAACTACCATACAGCTCTCCACAATGACAAAAGGGAGACATTGTATAAGCTGGGTTTGCTACTAGATCTGCTCTCAAAGACCTTATATTCGCACATGTTTGACTTTGTCCTTACACAAAGTGCCTACACACACACTTTCCTGAAGATGGATGGTGTCAAACAGGTGTATAGCTCTTTACTAACTGGTTAGTTCTGTGCTACAGACCAAAAGCTATTTCCCCCTCTCTCTCCCTTCAAATATCAAAAATATTCTGAATATCAAATGAGTTCTCCTCCTTTCCTCCACAACAGTGAAATTAATTAGCCAATGCCTAAGCCTATGTAGTAAATTTCTTTTAACAAATGAGTTCTTTTTTCAAAAAAATCAAATTGTTTGCTTGCTTTCTGACCAAATAACTAGAATATCTCACTTTCTTTCAGAAGAGCGGATTGTCCATACAAAGGTATGCATATATTTATTTTATCTGATTCTAAGCTTGACTTCTCTACATTTGTAATGAGTCCGCTTCAGTCTAAGACAAAACTGAGCAGTGAGGAATGTTTATGTAACTCAGCTTTAATTTGTAGATTTCCTTTGTGAAATGCCTGTCATGAGCTCACCAAACTTTTGAATTATATTTTCTTTCAAAGGTTGCCCTCTCCTCAACACATTTAGCTATATTTCAGCCGGATTATTGGAGAACTCTGCACTAGGAACTAGCTGCCAAAAGCTCTGGCACTTTGGTTTAGCCGTATCAAATCTCAGCTTGAAGAATGTGAAACATCTGATAATCTTGAGCGACATTCTTCAGGACTTTGTGGAAGGGAAGAAGGAGCAAAGAAGCTAGCAGAATAGCTCAATATTGTTCTAATACGTGAGCAAAGCAGATCTAGGATTTTATAAGTTAGTGCAGGCAATATAGTGTTGCATACCATAGATCTGTGCAGTGAATTGCGTCAAGGTCTTACAAGCAATACAAGAAATACAAACAAAAACAAATTAAAAAGGGGGAAATACAGGGTATTCAGGCATGAGAAGATGCTAAAATATTGCATACAAACTCAAAACCTGGAAAATTGTGTCACACAGCACTTCTGTAATTTAATTTCTCCAGAAAAAAAATGAACAAAAGCATCTAATTTATCGAGTATGTCTACAGAAATCAGGCCAGGAACCACAGATACCTGTATTTTCATCTGTGAAGCATCAGTACATAATTTAGACATGTAAGCTATTAACCAGCCCAGGCTTGTCATATTGCAAAGATATTTTGTAGATACCCATCCAAGGGACCTTGGCATAACCTCACACATCAGAGGCTTGCATACCTGTTTGAAGAGCTTATGTAGTCATACTTGTGCCTGAAGTTCAAGGCCTCCTTGATCTGGGGAAATAGCATCATTTAACTCAGTTATGATGAAACTATGCTTCCCATTATTAACCTTCATAAGCCACTAGGCTCCAGCTTCAAATATATCCTGAAATTAGTTGTAGGCTTGATACTTTAAAAATCAGTAATACACTGGCAAAATCTTACTGTAAAGTCAACCTGAAACAAATCTCTCTAATTGCCTAGTACAGTAATAAAACTTTTAAGAATTATCCTTGTATTATATTGCAGCATCTGACTTGTATAATAACCCAGCTGCCCAAGAAATTGCATCACGAGATCACTACAGGTTTCTATAGCATCTTAATACTATCATTACCAACACTGAAAATGTGCATAGGGTAGTACACAATGCACCTCTGAGGAAGGTACTCCTGAGATAAATACTTCTCTCCCTTGCACTGCTATGGGCTTGCAGACAGCCAAAAAACAGACCCCATTCATAGAATCTCTCAAACCATGTACTAAGGGTTTAATTTAATGAGAAATCTCAGCATTTCATTGTAAATCCTAAAGCTAATTAAACAGATCCTATGTTCCCTGT
>NW_008681901.1:88897-128259 GCF_000695815.1 Acanthisitta chloris
TTAAAGTCCTGCACTGCATGTTGTAACCTTCTCAACATGTAGTTTTCAAGCCCAAATATATCTACGGTTTACGTGTTGAAGTCCCAGATCTCCTGATAGCCTACAATCCTCTTCTGTTGTTAGGAGCAGCTTTCATCTATACCATTCAATTGTTTAGCTAAGGCAACAGCAAGCAATGTCACTGTCAGATCATAACAAAAATTATAATCTCCATGTCCTGCTACACATATCAAATCCCAGTTCTCTACCTCAGAGCTCATCTGCCAGTGGATAAATTGTCAAGTGACAAGTCATGCACATAAGGGGAAAAAATATACTTGCCAGGTTTCACATCAGGTGTTTGCAAATGGCCAGTTATTCACACTAAAGTAACTGCCTAAGCAAAAAAACCCAACCCAACCCAAACAAACCAATAAGAATCATACTTAACTGACCAAAAATACCGTACACAGTAAGTGGTAACTGAAAAACAGAATTTTTATATATGTACACACTTTGTGTCTCCTCCCTCAGCTACTTGGTTACTGAGCCTTAATGCAGCCTTTATGCATCAGTCAACTGAAGGCAGCACAACAGCATCTGTAGACATCAGTCCCTTTGCAGCAGGACACTAACAAAATTAATTAGGTATTAGGTGTAGGTATGAGTTATTAGCAAAATCCAAAAAGGTTTTTCATGTGCATCAACAGTTTCTGCGTATGAATGCAAGCAGCCTCTGGCACAGACACAGTTGGATACAGAATGCCTGTGTCACTTTCCTTGATGGATCTACATCCTGGACAATGTTCTCCATTAGCAGCAACAATAGTTGGAAAGAGCCTTTTTTTTTTCCAGTCAGCAGGGCCACTAAGTCATATTACATTCAAATAAAAACTATTTGAAATAGCAGGGGGAAAAACGTCAAAAACATTTAGAATTAAAATAACACAAACTAGCTAAAAGGTTAAATACAAAAAAAACCCAATCCAAAACAAAAACCCCAAAACACATTTTTACAGTTTCACTAGTGTGCTGTCTCTTCTTGAAAACACCTGAATTATATGAAGGTTAAAAGTAATGACAAGCCACATATCAGCTAGGAACATAGTATTTAACTGTTCCTTTGGACTCCAGTGCCAAAACATAGATTCTGAAATCCCTGTTCACTTTTTGCTTATTCTCAGAAGAACCCATGAATGTCCAACATTTAAATGCTTTAATTACTTACTAGCTGAAACAAGCCATGGCCGTAAGCACCTTGGTCTCAGCAACAATGTGGAGTTGGAAAGATAATTAGATGTTTGCTGTCAGTCGCTGAAATTTTCTGTTCATTGCTCCTTTAACACATTATGTCATAGCCACTGTGATTTGGTTTTTTAGCTGATTCCCTCCTGTATCAGCAAGGAGCACTTCAGAAGTTTCCTCTACAGTCTCCAGTGGAGGGAGATGACATGTGTTGTTGTTGCATCTCACAGATCAGCCGAGCGCAGGCGTAGCTCCCTGGTAGTGAGTCTGCCGGGACTCGAGGTGTTCCCTGGAGATCTCCTGGTGTCAGACAGTGCCATGGACTACTTGCCCTACTCAAAAGAGCGCAGGTACAGGGTGGGGTTTGTTCATCTGAGCCCAGCAAAAATCAGGACTGGAGCATGTGTGCAAGTGAGACTGGGAGGGAGGATGGGTACAATGACAACATAAGGCAGCCCAGCCTTTGTGGGTCCTGTTGTCCTGTGCTTCCACACCAAAGTGACTGCATTGCCAATTGTAAAATTCCTCTTCTTCTTTCCTCTCCTGCATTTAATTGTTTGGGGTTTGTTCATCTGAGCCCAGCAAAAATCAGGACTGGAGCATGTGTGCAAGTGAGACTGGGAGGGAGGATGGGTACAATGACAACATAAGGCAGCCCAGCCTTTGTGGGTCCTGTTGTCCTGTGCTTCCACACCAAAGTGACTGCATTGCCAATTGTAAAATTCCTCTTCTTCTTTCCTCTCCTGCATTTAATTGTTGAATGCAAAATGCAAGAAATAGATGAGAGTGTAGGGCATGAATCACCTTGCTCCTCTGCAGGCTAGGAGTACCCAGAGCCCAGACCAGGATTTCCATCTTCAAGCAGTTGGGTTACAAATTAATACCTGCACAGCTTCAAACAGAGGGAATAGAGTGGCCCATGCTGCTTTTTCCAGTAGCAGACCCAACTCATGGCTAGAGGCTGCTCACAACACCTTCCTAAACTGAAGTTCAGACATGCAATCAATTTCCACAAATATCTATTGTGGAATATAGTATAGTGTGCAGTGTGATTACCAGAGACCATGGTGACCAGAGATAAAAATTTTCTCAAAAAGCAATGCCACAACCAGCAGTTCCATGAAAGCAAATAAGCCAGTCATCCCCAGAATAACCAAGACCTTCAAACTCCAGAAGGACATAGTTTTGACAGTGATTCCCAGTCACATAAGGGCCTGAAGGTAGATGCCACACACAGAAAATCTTTACCGCTTAGTTGCTGCACAAACACAGTCACTCCTCACCACACACCAGTGCATTCCTACATCTAGATCCCCAGCTCTCCCTGTGCCTCACCAAGGACCAGAAATTACAGCCTGCCCCACTGTGCCAGCCCCATGACAGATCTAAGACTTAGGACTTGTAGGATTGTTTATTCGCAGGAGTTTTAAATACCTGCATACCTCCAAGTTATCACTAATGAACAGGCACAGACTAATTCTTGCTTCAAAATAATGATTATATTCAAGAATTGGCTTGAGTTACGATGCATTTTCCCATGTGAAGAATTGGCAATCACATATGGATCATCTGCAGCAAGCTGGAGTATTTAGCATCATCCAAGATCCCATTACAGATAGTCATAATTCTTGCTGGGAGGAATCCAACAGGCTTAATGGGTTTTAAGTCTGGTGCACAAACTGCCTAAACTTAAGCATTAAATCTGAGCCAAGTAGAGTATAGTATACCAGGCTTCTTCTAAAAATAAGTATTTTAATAACAGCTTTATTTTTAGCTATTTGTTTCTTTACTGATAACGTTTATTTTACCCATTAGAGTCCAAAAAGTCAAGGTGGCCATTTGCCAAAAGAGGATTTGTGAGTACTGTACCATTTTATTTTTCCTTGCACTGACTTTGCTTTCCCTCACAATTAACCTGGGTAAAAAATAGTTTCTTTACTTTCCTGCCCTTGGAGAAAGACAGCCAGCAGATGAGCTGATCTCAGAGGTCTCAGCCCACCCTGGGACTGTTTGGACATTAATCTGCAACGAAGATTGGGTGGCTCCTACGCAGCCACCTCATGTGATGCACATGACAACAGTCAGTGCCACTGCTCCCCAGTGGGAGGGGGGAGGAGAGGTGTCCTTGGCACCAGGAGGGCAGAATAGGGTGGGCAATGCAGGAGGTCTCATACAGTGTGTTTAGGGGTGGAAGCAGGTCCAATGCAGCTCCCCAGGGTAAGGTAGCTCAAAGTGGACAAGTCAGTTGCATCATTGCTTTGACCATAGTGTATCCTGTATTTTCTGCATGTCTTAGGGCTCTGGAGTATCTGCCAAAGTCCCACTCACATGGAAAGGATCTAAGCTTTGCCTATCAAAGTAGCTTTTTTAGAAGCTTTCTTAGGCATTTCCTGTTCTCATGGGTACCCTCACACTGACCAGTAAAAGCATACACACCAACTCAGCTCAGTGAATCTCCTTGTCTAACACATTTCCTTGTCTTTTCCACTTATTAATACTTTTACTTACTAAGGTATCTGAATTTACTTTCTGAGTACTGTTCATCATTCAAAAAAACTATTTACAAGCGTCTTGATAACTTTCCACGCCTAAAGGTGTAACTGTGAATAGCCCCTTCCCAATAGTTTTTGCATTTTATCAGAGTTTGTGCAAATGAAACCAATGCAAGTGCTCATATTAGTAAGTACAAGAGTTCCTACTTCATTTGATAACAATTCTATAATATTTGAAAGGGCATGGCCTAAAACTGAGAATTTTAAATTCAGCAAAATATTTGAAATTTGCAATAAAAAGCATTTGATTTTAGACAGAAGTAATTTCTGAGACTATTAAATGACATAAGATTTAATTTATGAAAATTCAATTGCTGGTACATTGGTTAAGTGTGCACATATATAGCTGCATTATTGTTTCTGCTCCATTTCAATCTATCTTTCAAAATTAAGAGCTGAGCTTAAACTCTGAATTTCAAATATTATAATCAAACACATATTTCAAAATCGGCTTGAATTCGAGGCCTAAAGTTCCGACAATAGAAATACATGAAAAGAGAATATACTGATGCCAACAGCAGATGAAAGTTAGGCCAACATCTTATAATTCTGTGCCCACAGCACTAAATTAGAGTTCATAAATAATGATTAAATTTTTCCATGGCCTGAAAAACGGAAGATGGAACAGAAGTAATGTTTTTTTATTTCACAATCCCTCACACAAGCTCCTGCTATTCTTTCAGATTTCTGAAAGCTGATTTTACACACACTACTCTGCAGCTGACCAAAGGAGCTATTTCAATATGCAGCTCAAATAAAAAAAACCAAAACAATAAATTAACAGATAAATTTATATACCTATGGCAGAAGGATGATTTCAGCGATGAATCTGTTGTCCTCTATGTCTGACAGTGCTAAAGAAAGCAAAATATTTTATTTGTTCTGTCCTCCATGGGTAGCCCATTGGCTGTTGCCATACCAGTGATTTGCCCTGCCAAAGACTTGTGTGTTACATAAGTAAGATCTTACACACCCAAACCTAAGGCACCTACACATCCCATCCATAGCTACAAAGAAACCTGCCATCACTGCCTTGTCTCTCTGTAGGAGAGCCTGGAATATAAAGAAATCATTCAGTTAAGGGCAAACTCCTTAAGGATTATGGCAAGGTTACAGAGCTAGGAAAATTCTTAACAGTTCTTTAAAACACTGTATGAATCAGGGGCTTTTTTCTCTTTTTTTTTCATTCAACAGGCTAAAGACAAACAAAAGCAAGCATCTGATCTGGAAAATTTTCTTTCAACTGTTAAGATCATAGACTGTGGCACATATGAATTTTTCTGCTTTAAGGTATCAAAATACTCAGTATACTGTATAGAAGATATGTCAAGATGGGAGAAGGAATTTCATGTTCTTTTAAAGTTAACATTTTTCAGTACATTAATCTGGATATGAGACCTTTCTGCTAAATTAATTCAAAAGCATAAAATATATTTTTGCCATTTGAAATGGAGGGGTAAGGAGGAAACTGAGGGTCTTAGAAGGTTAGCAGGGGCCCTCAAAACCATCTGGATTTTGCCAGCATTCCAGACTGCCCTAGATCAGGGAGGTACCACCTTCAGAAAAAGGCATCAAGACAACCCTCTCAGCAGCACCTGCAGGTCTGGGGAAAGAAACTGCAGCATCACAGAGATGTCAAATGGCACACAGTCACCTCCATTGCTGCCTTAGGGCTGTGTTCGGAGGCAGCCACATAGGGGTCAGTGCCAACACCAAGGTTTGGCTGCAGAAATCCCACCAAAGCCTGTCAGCCAGATAAACAAGGCTTCTGGTCCCTACCCATAGAAATGCCAAGCTTGGACTACCAGGGTTATATTCAGGTAACCCACACCTAATCCCACCCCATTCCAAAGCAAACCTTTTGCTTCTCACAGCAGGTTGGTATTTGCAGCTCCCCATAGACACAGCTGTTGAGGGCTCCTGCCAGTGCCTAACTTATATGGGGACATCTGACTTTGGGGAAAGTCAGTAAGGTGACTAAACAAAACAATTTCCAAGTAACTATAAAGACCTAGTCCTTTGGTTACTTGATTTTATCATCTAGAAAATAGGAAGCATCGCAGATTGAATTCCTTAGTGTTTGCAAGCTATCCACTGGCTTTTGATGCAACATCCCACAAACATAGACTATCATGCTGTGCTATTTTCAAATTCAACATGTTTAGATTATAAATATTTTGGAGGAAAATGTCAGGGTTAAAAAAATTTTTAAAAGAATATTTAACCTATCAGACAAAGAATCACTAATACCAGCAGTTGAGCTCTTTACATGGGAACTAGATCATAGATTCTTTCCATAAGGTCTGAAGCAGTTGATGATTCAATTGGTCATTTTCTTTCTTCTTCAATCAATAGAGTAAATCGTGGCAGGAATTTATAAATGAGCAACAGACTGAGCAGAAAGCTGTCAACAGCCGGTTAGAAGTGAAAAAAGAAGCAGCAGTGTGGGAACTTTTCACAAGTGAATGCACTTACTTTCTGGATCATTTGTTGGTTCTCAAGATGGTAACTGCAGATTTTACTTCTCAAAATTAATGAAAGATTATTTGTTCTTATGTCAGCATGGCAGACACAAAGCCAACCTGAAACCTCTCATTAGGTATCTATAGGAGAATTACAAGCACCTGGGTTTTTTCTCCCATCTTGTCTGCTCATCCTGTTTCCACAGTTCCCTTTGGTTTCTTTCTTTATGATGGAATCTCTTCTTCTAAACATCACTTTCTCGTGATGCAATCTAGCACTTTGCAATCACCATCTGATTGCAAATCCTTCCAGGAATTTCAACTGACATTCCACTATTCCTCTCATGAACACTGAACTGAAGCCACTCTCTAATTGGCTATACTGGACATTTCTCTACTACTAATTTGTAATATTATAGTCTTTGTTTAACTTCATATAGAGCTGTGGTTTGATTAACCTGACTAGAGCATGAAAACCTCAGAATTCATCAGACCTGTACTTCTAATATTACATGAAAATGAGCATGCTGAAGACAACTCCTCTCCCAAAAGCTCTTTATTACCTCCACCATAGTGAATTTTAAGAGCTTGAAATATGGACAAGAATATTACACACTGTTACAAAAATAGCTGCACTATTTACAGTCACCACACATCAAAAGTTAATGTATGCATTTAAAAGGATGGAAGCTTCCATAAATATTTTCTTATCATTTTTCTCTTATTCTGCAGAGACAATCTCTGATTTTTTTATTGGTTAAAGGAAAAAGATTTGTGAAACATTTTCCATGTTGCAGAAAAGTTAGCCTAGACAGTACAAGAAGTACTGCAAAGTAAAGGGAATAAATAGAGGAGTGAGCTGAATTCCTCATTGGTGGGGCAGAAGAGGAAGGGAGAGGAAAGGGGATGACAGGATCAGCTATTGGTCCAAGGCAGGAGGAAAGCGTTCTTCCTTCTATACACTTGGTTCAGAAAACTGAAAAAATTTTAAAAGTGCCCCTTTTCTGCCAGAGGGCACAGCAGGAACACTGGGAAGGTTTATGGTAGCCACAGACACACAGGCCCCTTGGTGAGTCTGATGTAGGAACCCACAGACAAGACTTAGCCAGCCCTGTGTGACCCATGAGTGATGAACTATTCAGTCCATGCCAGCTACCCAAACTTTCCTGCCAAAGAAAGAACCCATTGAATTTGGGTAGCCAGTTTTACAGATACCTACTTACTTCCAAGTATAGAAATATTCCAGTGATTTTAATGAACCTCCAAGGGAGCTTTAAGACCACCATAAATCCCCTTTAAGGTCTCAGGTCAACCTGTGCATAGTAACTAAAGAATTACACAAGGCTAAGCAAACACTCTCACTAACTATTCAGTCTTGGCACCTGGATGATGGTTTTTTCATTAATGCTTTTCACACATAAACAAAAAAGTCTACTCAGTAACCTATATATTTTAAGTCTTTTTCACATTTAGGTCAGATTCATTACAGTTGAATCAGCTTAAATAATGTAAAATGTTAACAGCCAGTAAACACACATGCAGTTTTCTGTCAGTACAGGTTAATAAAACAATCCAAAGAGATGAAAAACCTTCACAGGAATTCTACGTACACTATTCCAACAACACCTTTCTTCCCCATAGTAGGTCTAAACAATTTATATTGCAGCAGATGCATGGGGTAGGAAGGAAAGCATTTAAAAAGGTCACAGAAATCTGTAACTATGTCTCTGATGTTATTAATTCCTTCATGCAGGGACTCTGCGGGGGGCTCAGTTGCCCCTCTTCTGCCAGAGGGCACAGCAGGGACGCAGCTGCCTTCATGGTAGCCACAGCAAAACCCAGAGGCATCACTCATACCCTCCTCCTCCCACAAAACCCAATATTTAGACTTCAGGCAGGTCAGGAAAAATTGTCTCAGAATGCCATCTTCTGCCCAACCCAAAGCAGATGATCATTTCATAAAAATTACAGTACAAATATGTTATTTTCTGGGAGGGAAGTGATACTGAATTGGCACAATTTCATCAATAATAAATAACATGGATTTGTTTTGGTTTTAAAGATATTTATGAACACTCTAAAATACCTCCAGAGTAATGAATTTCTCTTGGATGTGGATTTGTGGAGACTTTTTGCAAACTTAGAGGAGTTAAACAAGGTGAGTGAAAAAACAGAAGCGTTACTGAGATCAGAAATCAACCAGCTCAATAAAAGAAGACAACAACCATCCATAAAATATCTATCCAATTTCACTGCTCACATTTGGAACTTTGTTTAAATTATCAGTCTCTCTTTCCTTTCTATTTGGTACCAGTTTGGGTCAAATATCACCAGTACAAATTATTCTCATGTGTCTCCAGCAAAAGATAAACAGGCATTTTAAACATGTGGGAGAGCTTATTTGGCAGTTGTTTCTGAAGTAAGCACAAGTTTGAGATTTATTCCCAGAAGCAATGACCCTTTAAAAGGAGTTGTGAAGATAAACTCCTACTACACAATCTGTACAGGTAAACAGTAAGCATGGCAAAATAACCACAGTAGCATGTTCCCTTTTGCAAACAGATGGGCACAAAGACTTTGCTCTCTATTATGCCACTGCAGTGGAACAAGCTAAAACAAAGTGGTCACCACCTCTCTTCAGCTGAGGTTTCCCTTAGCATGTGTGTCAGGATCTTTCCCACACAGGCTGAAAGCTCTGTCTTTGTGTGCTACTTACCCAACACTGTCCAGGAGGAGGGAGACCACAAATCTTGGCTATGATCTGCTCCAACTCTTTGCTGCTTCTGGGCTGGTTTCTGGAAGACCATTTTCAGCTCCTGAAAGTTAAGAAACCCATAAGTCTAAAATAGCTTTTACATGACTTTAGAAGCAAAACAGAAGTTTTCCTTAGCTTGAGGGCCCTTTTACAGGACACCTTACCCTTAATAACAAACTGAATTTTGGAAAGCACTCTTCAGGTGCCTTAATTGAATGACTGCTCACAATCACATCACACACCCTAAACCAGTTTCTGATTTCAAGCTTTTTCCCTTATTGTAATTCTCTCCTTAATAGTGAACATCTCCCTTTTTAGCCAAAACAAGGAAATCAGGAAAGGTCTGCAATGTAGGGACAATTAGCCAGAACTCAGCACATGAGCTAATCACTGCTGCTCAGTGACAGACCACACACCTGGTGAGAGACCACCTGAGCAGGCCTGGAGATACAAGTAAAGAGATTTTTAGCTGATGTGTTTCCCCTTGTACTTGTTGTGGACTAAGACTATACATGCAGGTAACGACTAGAGTTCAGCAGCAGATGTGTGGTTGTTGCTTCATTTGTTCTTGTTCAAAGAAGGGAGTGGGATATATTGCTGTGTGCCATTTAGCTTTGAGCTTGGTTGGAGTTTGGTCATGTCTTGAGAAAATTATCTTTAATACATTTTCTATTTTATTTTCTAATTTTGTTGTCGTTAATAATGAGGATGACAAATGGTCATCTGTTATGCATACTGGTATATAAAATAGTGCTTAAATGTAGGAGAAGGTAGCTGCTCTCAATGCCTTTTGTGCCTTTTTTAATGTGTATTACAGCATTCATTTCTTCTCTACAGCAGGCTGAATGCATGAAAAAAATGCATGCTGTAAAAGGTGTAAATGTCAAAATTAAAGAATAAGCACCATCCTATAAGCAACCTCGCCTACACACCAAACAAAGCAGTGTGTGCAGCTACAACAACAACGGTTCATAGCAGTATCACAGCAGATAATGTTCCCCCCAGCCCAAAATTTGGCCTAAAACTGAGCATGGTCATGAATTTCTGTGAAAATAGTGTGTTCAGGAGGCAAGTGTGGGCTTAGGAGCAGGCTTTCACCCCCATCTAACTGATAATGTGGGCATTCTTGAATCTAGTGCAAACATATGAATTTAACTTATGGGGAATATGTGACTTTTTATAGCATTTTATAGAAAGTTCCCTCACCTTCAATTGCATGAAACAAACTCAAACCATGAAAGATGGTGTCTTCCTCAAATGACCATGAAGTTTCCCTTAATTGCCACAGCTCTGTCATATACAATCAGTGTTTCCCAGCAGATATCATTCACCCACTGTCATTTTTCATGTTAATTTTAATTTCAGTCCAGCTGCTACACTGAAACAAGTTTAAATGGAATAGCTCTCTTTTTTCAAAGCTTTCATCATAAAGCATTATCATGACATATGTGGGTATTTGTACAGATTAGGGATTTTTTTCTGACTAATTAAAGCATTCTCAGCATAATTCTGAAGATAATTCTGGCAATGTCATAGAGATAAGTACAGGCACCCATTAGGCTTGAAGCCAAGGATGGGAAATAGTTGTTTTAATCTTAACTTCAAATCATTGATGCTAATTTCTCTCTTTTTTTCCCTTACTTAGATAAGTCTCAGATTTCTGAAAACTTTTTTTGAAACTGTGAAGAACCATGTCAGCAAGTCAGACTCTCCTATGGATTTCAGCTCCATACTCAGAATGGTAACACAATTAGAAGTATTCTTGCTTTTAATGTCAGCTGGTCCTTGCAGCAGACCATTTATCATAGCATGCAGATGCTTTGGAGCAATCAAGTCAGTCAAGGATATGTCATCCGTCACAGGCAGTTTGGTCTCAGCCTCAAACAGCTCCTATCAGCAAGGATGTTTTCTTTTTATTCATTGCCATGTTTGAGGTGGTCATGGAAAGGTGCTCTTTATGTTGAACAAAATGTGGAAAGATTTTCCCTTCCTGGGCAATGGCAGCCCAGAACCTGAGGAGTCCTGGCCACTGGCAGAGGCAACCTTCCTGCCCTGTGGAAGATATTTCCCTGACACAGGAGCCCAGTCCCATCACTGGATGTTCCCTGCATCCTTCCACTCCTTTGCATATATCTTCCTTTACTCCATGGACCAGACCGAAAAGTTTTTTTAATTAAGAGCTCAGTGGGACTGGAATACCTCTTACACTTTGTCCTGTGTCTGCTAAGCAAGAGAGAGGCACAGACACAGCTGTCCTGCTGCTGCCAAGACCTGCCCTGCAACCTTTTTGGGCAGTCTGAATGGTAAACAAGGCAGTTGTCTTAATAAGAGTCTCCAGGAGCTCTAATTCCTGCACAACTTCCCAGTGTTTGTAAAGTCGGAAATATTAATACAGACAGAAGATCAATTCATGGACCTGAACTTTTCCTAATAATAGAAGCCATTAGAAAACTTCTGGGAAATACTGAAGCAAACCCTACTTAAGTGTCAGGAATTTTAACAGGGAAAGGGAGGCTAGAGCTTGGTTCCTTATCCCTGTTACCTCTGACTTCAGGCATTCCTATTAATAATGTTTGTTTGAGACTGACAAAATCCCAGACAAAACTGCATTTTATCCTGAATGACATCTTCAACCTAAATGATGCTATGCTATGATTTCTAAGAGTTACCTAATGTACTCAGACATAAAATACCATGCTACATGAAGTCATTAAAGTTGTTCCATAGATAGTGGGCTTTATGAATTTCACATCCTTTATTTTTAATGAGAACAAAGTCTAAGAATGTGTTATACCTCTGCAGAACTGTTCAAACTGTGCTCCCATGCATTGTTTGAGCACTGTTGTGGTTTTGTTACTAGTTTACACTTTTATTACAGTTTAACTTGCCCTTTACTTTTTTAACTCCCCCTCTGTCTCTTCCCCTATTTTCCTAGGTACAAGAAAAGCTCAGGTAAAATGCACAAAACTAAAACTGTTGTTCCTCCATTTGTCATGACATTTTTATTTCTTGATAAGTTTCCAAGTCTTTTCTGCAGTTTTTCCAGGGTGACCTCTGCCAGACACACCAGATTTATTGCCTTAATTATACCTCTGCTGTCTTCTACTTGGAAAAACTGAGACAGAGAGAAGATTTTGGCATCTACCTGAAAGTAAAGTGATGGTTTTATTGTTGTTGCTATTGTTGTTGTCTTCAGCTTTACTTTCTTCTGACAGGACTTTAACAGCAGACTAAGAAAGCTCATTGGAAACAAAACTGTGTAGATAGCATTTCACAACAATTTTTTTGACCTGCAGAGGCTATCACAGGTAAAAAGTCATCCTTTTGAGTGTATGTTCACCTGCACATGTGAAAGTCCATACTTTTAATTTAGAACAGGTAAGAGGGGAAAGCCAAAAAGGAACAACTGGCTGCATTTTTGCAGGCAGAAAATATATTCTGCTAGCCTCTGTCACTCAGATGTTTTGCACATAATCCCTTGACTCATTGACCTCCACCTTAACAAAGTGAAATGGTTACAGAAGGAAAAGGAAAAAAACAAAAAAAAAAAAACCCAAGCCACATTGTGCAATCTCTCTCAAATTATTTACTTTGGTATCAAAACAATACTAGTAAGCAAGTATTTACCTCCCTCTAAGGCTGGACAAGGCTATCAGTGATGTCTTTTTCAAGCTGCAGCACTAGAGCAAGTTCTGTCTACGCTAACACCACATCTACCTGAAGCAACAACTCTCTCCAGTGCAGTGGATGTCAGGGGATCTCAGGGGGAAGGCTCTGCTCTATCTGACATTGTTAGCAGACCAGTGTGTCCTGTAAATACTTAAGACTGATCTTCAACATTACAGGCTTAGAAAGAGAGGCATGAAGTAGTGGGCTTTTCTCATAGACAGCCCAAAACTGGGAAGACACCTCTTTGTAGCGGGCAAATTCTGTAGCTTGGGCCTTGGAGCTGCACATTGCTTGATCCCTGACAAGGATTTCATTCATTCACACCTAGGAGAAAGTTCCCCAGTGGCAAGTAGAAATGACCATAAAACATAAGGTGGCTTTCAAACCTAATTCAGGTTAATTTTCTCAGGTTCTCCTGAGAAAATTAAAACAGGAAATAAATAAGAGCACTGTTTGATCTGCTAGCGTGGCCACAGCATCTGGAATGGGAAGCAGCAATGCAGAAAATTAATCTGGAGGAGCAGCACAATTCCCCCTGTAGAGACCTGTCCTGGTTTTGGCTGGGAAGTTTTCTTCCTAGTAGCTGGTATAGTGTTGCAGTTTGGATTTAAGATGAGGGTAATTGTGATAACACACTGATGTTGCTAAGCAGCATTTACACTAAGTCAAGGCCTTTTCTGTCTCTCACCCCACTCCACCAGCAAGGAGGCTTTGGGGTGCAATAAATTGGGGGGGGTGGGGACACACAGCTGGAACAGTTGACCCCAACTGACTCAAGGGATATTCCATACCATATGATGTCATGCTCAGTGTATAAACTAGAGGGAAAGATAGCTGGGAAGACCTCTGCTCTGGGTCTGGCTGGGCATTGGTCAGTGGGTGGTGAGCATTGTGCATCACTTGTTTTGTATATTCAAATTCTATTTTCTTCTCCTTCTCTTTCTGTCCATTTAAACTGTCTTTATCTCAAACCACAAATTTTATTTTTTATTTCCCAATTCTCTTCCCCATCCCACAGCAGGAGGGGAGAGTGAATGAGTGTCTGTGTGGTTTAGATACTTGCTGGGTTAAACCATGACAAGAGCCATTGCTCTCACTGTGCGAGAAACTCACCTTTCATTAGCCCCTGTCTCATTACAGTCATCTAATCATGCAGCAAACTGTTTGCTACCTCTCAGCCAGGAAGCAAGCTGAAACCTAAGGCAGGTTTTCCCTGTATTCAGCAGTGGTGTGAACAAAATGAACAGTGCAAGAGGCTGCATCTGCCAGAGCTGCTGGTCGCTCCTCTGCATCGACTGACGCGCTATCCCCTCCTCCTTAACAACATCTGGAAGAGGAGCACTGACGAAACAGAGAAAGGTTTTATCCAGTCACTTAAAGAGAAGGTGGAAAAGTCCATACGTAAGTAGCCAAGGTTAAAAGTCAAGTATGCGATTAACAATTAGCAAATTATGTGGCTTTTTCGTGCACGTCCTTAGTGTGAATTGGTCCGGCCTCTCTGCAGAGATGCAATGATGATTTGTGTGCCTTTCTACAATCCTGAGCCTCATTCTGTAAGAAATGACTGGGCCCAACCTTGTGCTGTCAAAGCCTCTCTGAGCAATGTCACAGGACTCCCAAATCAGTGACTCACTTGTATTTGCTCAGCATCATCTGTAGTGACATGCAAACAATTAAGAGCAGATCACAAATTAGAACAAATTGCAAAAGATCTCAAACAAAGAAGTCTTTGAGTTGGATTTCTGTGTAGGGAGGATTTGTCGGGGCTGATCCTTAATAGGATAAATTTGAACTCACAAGGGGAATATTATGTCGATGACCTTTTACTAATGACAGGGTCCTACCATGTAAAGTAGCTGAAGAGATGTCTCAGCTACAGATTTTCTCTAGCTCTTGTGGGAAAGAAGGGGTTGGTCCAGGTATTATTTTTTCCCTGCATTTTGTTTTAAGTAAATAATTTATTAGTTCTAAATAATTTATGAAGTCAGTCTTGTTCAGGAAGCTTTAAATGCATCTCTAAATGTCTTATGGCCATATAGTTCATCAGCAGATAGGTTTATTCCCCAAAGGCTTCATGCAGCCCTCACTGAAATCAAAGACAACACAGGACATTAGCAAAACACTTATCCCACCAGTCTTGACAGGGACAGGTGTCAGGCAGTGCTTCATCCTCACAAGCAGCTCACCAGGGCCTTGAACTACCCAGCATGGTGACTTGCTCTCTGCTGTCATCCTTCTCCCCATTCCAGGGGCTGAAGGCTCACACATCTCAGGAGATGAGGCAGAGAGAGGGTTAATGTCTTCTAGAGATGCATAAATCAGGGGCTCCTTCTTCTTGGGTAAATACTCCAATGACAGAATTACCACCTAAAAGAGACTTGGGTTGCTTCTCTTCTGGCCAAGTCTTACGAGTAGTCTAGTCTAATGCCCACACAAGGATCACACTTTTCTCCACAGAACGGGTCCCATAGGAAAATAAGAAGGTTTTGTTGCTAGCCTGGGGATGTCTGCTGGGAGGACAGCAGTTTTAGGTATAGCCCCAAAAGACCATGGGATATGTGGGGAGTATTACTGACAGACGAATAGGTCCTTCCCAAGTTTAGATACCTCTGGGTCAGGGAAACCAAAGATAGAGGGGCGATCTGTGTTCACAGGTGCCTGACAAGGATCTGCCTTTGTTTTTTGAACAGTGAACCGGTGACATAAAGAGCAGTTGCAGTCACAGCATTCTCCTTCTGAAACCATTGTCTGCAATATCACTTAACCCAAAACCCTGAAATTTAAGTTGCAGGTCCATTAAAGTTTTTCCCATAATGGCCCTGAATCAGCAAAGACACAGTCCCCATTTTTCACAGACTGAGGTATCCCACCCCAGTTAAATACTGCAGTCACTTCTGGCAACACTTCCTTCAAAATTAATTCTCATCAATTCAACAGCCTTTTTATCAGGCTGCATATAATGAAAATTATTTTTCTGTCACTACTCCAGACACTTTAGAAAGGTAGGACTTTTTGAAAGAAATTTTTAAGATTACAGTTTAATTGTATATTATATTATTCCCTCTGTTCCCCAGACAGATTAGTAAACACAACCTTTTCATTTAGCAACGAATTTAAGCATCTTTGAGTGCATGAACTGAAATTCTGTCTCTGCTGATCTAAGAAGAGTTTAGACATTTTTTACAATGAGGCCAAGATTTCTTCTGGGACTTTATATGTGAGGCTCTTTGGCTTTCACTGAAGGAAATTGGTATTCAGCATCTTCTAGAAACAGGACTGATCTTGCCAGCCTTGGCAGTAACTGGTGTTTCACATATTTCAGGGGATCTGGAAGGTAAAGTCAAGTGGTTGGACAACTTTCAGAAGTTCAGGCAGCTGCAGGAGGTCATAATTTGGCCCCAGGTCTGGGATCGTGACAAAAGGTTCTTTGTCCCAGAGGTAAGCAGATTTTAAAGGGCAGTTTTACTTGAGGAAGGTTTAGCTTCCTATCTTTATTTCTAGTGCAGTCTAAAGTTGGCTAGTTGTCTATATGCAAGGTACTGGGGATGGCTGTGCTCTAACAGGAGCAGCTCCAGCCTGGGCACTGCAAACACTATAGGTGAACATGCACAGTGCCTCACATGACAGCATGGGCTGCTCTCAGATAGCATCCACCAGAGTGCAGTCATACGTACCAGGAGGATTCTCCAATGTTTGCTCTTAGGGGACAGAATGAAATGGGATAGATGTAAGTATTACATCCACTATTTATTACCACTATTTTATAAAGATACGAAGTAGAAATTATTTGCCTCAAGCTGAGCCAAAAACTTTCCATTTACATTTAAATAACATTACAGAAAATTACACAGCATACTTCAATGTGCATCTTTCTGCTGTGGTTATCCCCTTACCCAAAAAGACATAATTGAGTGGGTCTCACCTCAAGGATTATGCCTGTTCACATGCAGGGCTGCAAAAACCATGAGGGTCACTTTGGAAAAGTAAAACCCAGCTGAACATTTCAAAAGCATAAACACCTTTAAACAATAGCACTGCTACAGAAACACAGAGGTGCTCACTTATCAGCTCTGTGATATGTTTGCCCTGAGATAAGAACACACATATGCTCATCTTGTTTAACTGCTGGTTGCCTCTCAGTTCACCATCAAATATACAAGACTACCCATTCTCTCTCTCTCTCTCTTTTGGGTCAAGTGTTTGAAGCAAAGCTTAAGAGAAAATAGCAGTGAAAACATTTTGTCTTCAGCAAACCGATTTCTCCTTCATGAAGGGAGGCTGGCACTAGCAGGTAATGTCCTTAAATATCCTGATTTCGGGAGTCAGCTTAACAGAATTATACATTGTTATGGCAGGTGCAGAATGAACCTCTGCGACAGCATTTGGACAGATGCAGGGGAGAAAAAGCAAATGTACAGCTTCTCAGAGAGAGACTGAGATACAGTCAAACTGCCAAAAGGATGAGTAGTCTGCACGATTGTTTATTGTCACTTCTGGGTACTCAGTCTGCCAGGTGCTGAAGAAATTGGTTTGGCTGGCCAATGTCTGCTGCTCAAAGAGAGTGTTTACTGTTGTGTTGAAGAATGTGGCAATAGGGAAACAGGCAGTTTAGACTGTCCTGTACAAGGTGCCCCCTGTGCCTGAGGACTGATGTCAACATACCTCACCCCTTTTACACCATATCTCCTATGTGTTTTATTGAAAATTGATGAAAATCCAAAAGCATTTCCTATTTTTATTTCAACTTTGTCTCTGCTAAGTCTTCTGTTTTGATGGATACCTTGGAACAAGGTGGTGTTATTCTGCCAGATGGCTTCCCTTTTTATGAGCAGATAACATACAACATGCCATTAACTCCACAGGTAGCACAGTGATCCCACACAAGCAAGTTGATTTCCACAGCACTTTCTATCACCCTGGCCAAGCAGAGACTTGTGACTGTGGACACACAGGCACTATTGTGTAGCAGGGCACAGGTTGCTTACTGGGGAGCTGCTGCAGGATCTCTACTTGTGCAGGAGAGGAGGATTTTCTCCTTACATGAGCAAGAGGCTGAGCCTGGGCAGTCTGGAGAAAATTATTGCAGAATCATTAAGGTTGGACAAGACCTCTGAGATGATTGAGTCCAAAAGTCCAACCTTTGACCAAACACCATCTGATCATCTAATAAGACATGAGTTTTCTGCATAGCTTGGAGATCAGCCTGAAAGACTTTGAAGCATTCTCACAGACATCTACTGTTATATTCCTCACATCCTTATGACCTCTAATCTAGGAAGAAAAGATAAGTCAGCACTATTTTGTGTAGTATTTGGAAGGCTTTTATGATGCTATCAATTAACACTTCATCACTGTAAAAGCCTATGAAAAGGGCAGCATACCAGGTAAAGGTGGAACTTCCCTATGTCTTCATCTCTGCCATATTCAGAAGTTTCACTGTTTACCAGGCAGGATTTGCTAATTTTAGCATGCTAATCATTGTATTTGTACAACATGGATCCAGGTCGTTTTTCCTGACAGGCAAGTAGTTGTTTTATAGCAATAAGGTAGCTGCTACATGGTAGAAGTATTAGTAGCCAAAATGACCAAGAGACATATGATTTACTGTGTTTGAGGCTGCAGACTGGGGGATGAGTAATTGTGTACTATATTGGAAATGATGTTTCTTTGTTAAAAGAATTTTGTAAGATGCAGTGATTCATAGATTTGCCTCATCTTAGAAGTAGCAATTCCTTAAAATAATCACAAAATTGTCCAGGTTGCAAGAGACCTTCAAGGTCATCCAGTCCAACTGTCCACCTAGCACTGACAGTAACCTCTAAATCACATCACCCAGCACCAGATCCAGACATCTCTTGAACACCTCCAGGGATGATGACTCCACCACCTCCCTGGGCAATATATTCCAATGCCTGACCATCCTAACAGCTCTTTTCTAATATCTAACTTGAATCTCCCCTGTCTCAGCTTAAAGCCTTTTCCTCTAGTCTTCTCACTGTAGGCATGGCAGAAGAGACCATGAAATTGAATTTTTTGTTTTCCTTCCCAGAAAGCACAAGACTCCTTGACGTCTACCTCTTCCTATTCGATGATTTCCTACTAATTACCAAAATCAAACGTAACAAAAAGGTAATAATGTATAGAGATATACATGGTTGTGGTCGTCATGTTTTTAGCTTGGTAAAGTATTTTGAATGCACTTTGGAAGACTCATCTGATGATAAAAATACAAGATGACTAATAGGCATGAAGAACAGGTGTTAAATCCTTATGCTAATAGCTAACCATAATATTGATTCAAAACCATGTTTCTAGGCTCAGTATGTTGCAGGAACACTATGGCAGGCAGAATTTATATTACAAGACCTTAATATTTTCCTGATGTTGTTCTGATGTGCTGGATGCCTAAAGCTCAGAAAAGTTTCAAGAATGTTAGAAGTTTTCTAATGTTCCCTGCATGACTCAGTTCAGCTAATGACACATTTTTACACCAGAGGTATCAGAGATGTTGGAAAACAGAAAAATTTAAAAAAAAAATCAGGTAGAAAAACCTCCAGGGAAATGCTAAAATGATGGGAGGTTGGCTTTATTCTCAGTTTTTACACTGCCTGTAGTGTAGGAACTCTCTCCGCCTTGATTTCCCCTAGTTTAAATCTGAGATATAATGACTCATCTTAAGAAAATGTTTCTTGCTCAATGGTGCTATAGAGTTCTATAGATGATAAAGATCTGAATTTAGGCACCAAAAAAGTCACTGGATGACCTCAAATTCCTAAAGCTTCAGTGTAGGAGTGCATCGAATGAATTAAGTTTATGAAGCTGAAGTAAACTAAATCTAAGTAGACTTGTGCTAAATCTCAAGAAGTTTGTGTCTGATTTAAAGAATTCTTGGTTTGGTTTCGGTTTGAGCTTTTTTTGGGGGGGTTTTGGGTTTGTTTTTTTTTTAAAGAAGCAGGTGTTCTGCTTTAGAGAGAAAGGAGAGAGAGAGACAAAGCATATAGTGAGAGATTTTAGACCAGCAACCCCATCCCTTAGCAATGGAAATGGTGAAGACAGCAGAAATTCAAGGGACCCGGTGCCCTCAGACAAGTCTCTTTGAGGGTTTCCCCATGTACATGTGTTGGTGAACCTTCTGTGAAGGGCTGCAACTCATCTGGAGCTCCAGGAATTCTGTGTTCAGTATGGACATGAGGGGAGATGGGGAAACACACCTCCAAGGAATGGAGGAAAAGACCTGCTACTAAAAGAAAGGGAAGAATAAAAAAAAAAAATACTTTTGAACAGTTTTCTGCCCATGGACTTCTATTGTGTTTCTATTGTGGCTTTTTAGCGCAAGGTGTGACCTCGCAGGAGGGCTCCAGGTACTGGTGAGTTTTTCTAAGGTTCCTCAGGCAAGTAAGCTGTCTGTGTATCTTTGATAAGACAAAACACATAATTCAAAGCTGTTTAGTGCCTGTATTTTAGGAACATATGGCAGAAAACCAGCTAACCAACTTCATTTTCTATTCCCAGAAATACGGGGGCACAGACACCAGCTTAATCCCTGTCTGTCCTTCCCTCACTCCTGAGCTGCAATCCTTCATAAGAGAGGGTGGATTTTGCACAGTCCTAGACCAGCCCATCCCACTAGACAGACTGATACTGAAAAACATTGAACCCGTCCATGTTACAGGTATGTGCCTGAATGTATTTGAGAGAGTTTGAGGGAGGAGGCATGAATCAGAATCACAGAATCAACCGGGTTGGACTGTCCTTCCCTCACTCCTGAGCTGCAATCCTTCATAAGAGAGGGTGGATTTTGCACAGTCCTAGACCAGCCCATCCCACTAGACAGACTGATACTGAAAAACATTGAACCCGTCCATGTTACAGGTATGTGCCTGAATGTATTTGAGAGAGTTTGAGGGAGGAGGCATGAATCAGAATCACAGAATCAACCGGGTTGGAATGGAAATCAAAGATCATCAAGTCCAACCCTACCGTCGTTACTAGACCATGGCACTAAGTGCCACATCCAGTCTCAGCTTGAAAACCTCCAGGGATGGTGAATCCACCACCTCCCCGGGCAGCCCATTCCAATACCTGACTACTCTCTCTGTAAAAAATCTCTTCCTCATATCCAACCTAAACCTCCCCTGGCAAAGCTTGAGTCTATGCCCTCTTGTCCTACTGCTAGATGCCTGGGAGAAGAGACGAACCCCCACCTGACTACAACCTCCTTTCAGGGAGTTGTAGAGGGTGATAAGGCCTCCCCTGAGCCTCCTCTTCTCCAGGCTAAGTAACCCCAGCTCCCTCAGCCTCTCCTCATTGCACTTGTGCTCGAGTCCCTTCACCAGCCTCGTTGCTCTTCTCTAGACCTGCTCCAGCACCTCAATATCCTTCCTGAACTGAGGGGCCTCCCCTCAGTCTGAGCCACTGATGCAGGTTTTCACACACCTCACCTTGATGGTGAATGGTGCAACATCCAGTTGGTGGCTGGTCACTAGTGATGTTCCCTAGGGCTGAGTATTGGGGCTGGTCCTGTTTAACACCTTTATAAATAACCTGGATAAGGAGATCAAGGGCATCCTCAGTCAGTTTGCAGATGACTCTCAGATGGGTGGGAGTGTGAATGTGCTGGAGGGTAGGAAAGCTCTATAGAGGGACCTGGACAAGCTGAACTAATGAGCCGAAGCCAATGGTATGAGGTTCAATAAGGTGAAGTGCCAGGTCCTGCACTTGGGTCACAACAACCCCATGCAGTGCAACAGGCTGAGGGAAGAGTGGCTGGAAAGCTGCTCAGCAGAAAAGGACCTGGGGATGCTGGTCAACAGCAGCTGACCCATGAGCCAGCAGTGTGCCCAGGTGGCCAGGAAAGCCAATGGCATCCTGGCTTATATCGGAAATAGTGTGGCCACAAGGAGTAGGGAAGGGATCGGTCCCCTGTACTCAGCACTGGTGAGGCTGCACCTCGAGCCCTGTGTCCAGTTCTGGGCCTCTCACTTCAAGAAAGACATTGAAATGCTGGAGTGTGTCCAGAGGACAATGGAGCTGGTGAAGGGTCTAGAGAGTAAGTCATATGAGAAGCAGCTGAGGGAGCTGAGGTTGTTTAGCCTGGAGAAGAGAAAGCACAGGGGGTATCTTATCAATCTCTATACCTACCCAAAAGGAGGCTGTAGCTAGGTGAGGGCAGGCCTTTTCTCCCAGGCAACTAGTGACAGATGATATAGCCTCAAGCTGCACCAGAGGTTGTTCACGCTGGATATCAGGAAGAATTTTTTCTCCCAAAGGGTGGTTAAGCATTGTAACAGGCTGCTCAGGAAGTCACCAACCCTGGAAGTATTAAAAAAACAACTGGACACAGCACCTAGTGCTATGGTCTAGTTGACATAGTGATGTCCAATGAAAGGGTGGACTTAATGATCTTGGAGGTCGTTTCCAACATTAATGATTCTATGATTCCATCTAACACTGCTGAGATCCCAGGAGCCTCCTGTATCAAAGATAATTAAAGGAAATACAAATCTCTGAGCTCCAGGGTCATCCCAAATCTTAAAGACTGAGAGGAATAGCACAGGGAGCTAGAGTGCTCTGTAGGAAATCAAAATATATGGAAAATAAACCTAGAGCCTGTAAAATTTATCATAACTTTGAAATATATTCACCCAGAGAAATTAGCATTCTGCATCAATGCTGATAGGAAATAAAAGTAGGCAATAAAAGGCAAATGACTAAACATGAGATAAGGGGATGAACACACAGAATAATAACCTTTTAAAACGTGCTCCAGCCACTGTCTGCCTGCCTAGTGAGTCTCCCTACTAACCCAGCAGAAATTAAGTAAACCCATCAGCCACCTCTTGCCTGCAGGGTGGAGGGGAGGGCAGCCCCATGTCTGGCCTAAGCCCAGGCTATGTGCAAGGTCAACAGCTTCTGGGTGCTGGAGAGGGCAGTGCAGCCACCCTCTGGTTTGCACCTACAAAATTGGCCATAAAAGCCATAATGAAAACGGCAATAAGATTTTTGGGTATTTTTTTTTCCAAGCCAGCATTTCCTACTTGCAGAGATTCCTAACCGGTCTTTCTGTCTCTGTGATCCAGCTGCAACCATCAGAATAGACAAAGTTACTTACTTACAGAGGCATCTCAGCCCAGCCTCTGTCCACTGGTTATGACCCTTCCCCTGCACTCTGGACCTCATTGTCTGACTTCTCTGCCATATATTCCTATCACTTTATTACAGCTGTAGCTATGGCAGTCTCTTTTACTTACGTGTAGTCTTGCAATACCTTGGAAACTCCATCCTAATACAGGACTCCTTGGGGTGGTGTTCAATAAAAACAGGGAGAAAAATTACTATAGGGAGCTTGCAGTTCAGATTTCCACCATTCTGTGTAAAACAGCAAGCAAACCTTCCAGTGTCAACAGAAAATGACCCTTTGCGGGGGAAAGAAAATATCACATATTGTCAGGAATGTGTGACCTTGGGGAATGTTGTCAACTTATTTGCAATCTCAAGAAGACTGTTTTTCCTGGTGGCACTAAAAGA
Organism: Acanthisitta chloris; assembly: GCF_000695815.1. Taxonomy (NCBI): domain Eukaryota; kingdom Metazoa; phylum Chordata; class Aves; order Passeriformes; family Acanthisittidae; genus Acanthisitta; species Acanthisitta chloris. Next base: position 112,087 of record NW_008681901.1, read on the forward strand.
TTAGTTACCATGTTCTCAGAAAGGGCAGCATGTGATCCATCACATTAATCAAAAATGAAATCCTGATTTTTGATCTAAGAAGTACTTTTGTATCCATTAGTTTGCTGAGGGTTGATCTCACTTTGGAAATAAAGCTCAATACAAGGACTAGAAAAAAATATATATGTTGCAATATCATAGAGATAACCTTTTGGCAGCAGGCAGGAGGCTGATAATTATGCAGGATAATTCTAGCCCAAGGCCTTCTACGTTTCAGTGAAGGGATAAGAGACATAATGGTGTGCTCATAACACCAGGAAGCTACCCTAAAAACCAGAACTATCTGCAAACACCATGACCTTGTACAAGAGATGTAATTTTACTTGTAAGTGTAATAGTAGGAACCCATTTCTGAAGGCTGTAAGCAGCAACATACTTTCTGATTAGAAAATCGCTTTCCTTTTATCATTTTGCTCTGGATTTAATCTTTGCAGCTAATTATTGCCCCAATAATGCTTCACACTACATTTGAAGGGGCTAGACCCACCGGTATGTCATTATATCAAAGACTGGTGATCTTTAAAGGCACAGAATTTCTTTTAGAAAATATTATTGACAGCCTGATGCCATGCATTGTCCAGAAAATTCAATATTAGAACTGTAAAATTGTGTTTCCTATTGACCACAGACAGACAGAGGGCATGAGTTCAGCAACATATCCTCTCTGCTGCTACAAATTTCTGCTGCTAACTGATTTGCTGCAGTAATTTACCCAGTCTGTGCTCCACTTTCCTTTTATATAAAACTAGGATTATGGGACTCTTCATCTTGCAGAAACATTTTGAGAACTTGGAAATGCTTGGACAAGAAGCATTACACAGCAGCAAGATATTGTACATAGTACAAGGCTTTAGAGCAAAGTATATGAACTAGATAAATTTAACAAAAAGATATGCCTACTCAGTAGACTCAGAAAAATGCTGCCTTGTCTTGACAACTTGAGATCTGGGCTCTCCTCAGGCTGCATGGGTTCAGGATCAAGGCTCTGCTTAGGGCCAATGCTTGCAGGGAAATGATTCCACACCTCACTCAGCATTCCTTTGTTTAGAGCAATGTCAACTCCACTTAATAAAAAAAGCAATGCCATGTGAATTCAGAGCATTACAACAGGTTGCTGTGACCCACACCCTGGTACTACCAGCCCACCCTAATACACCTGCCATCTGCCACAGGGTTTTGGCTACATGAAGATGCATTTCCCTCCTCTTCCACTTCAAAGCCCACTTAATCCACCCCTTCATTCCAGACATGACATTGATGCCAATGTGTCCCCTTGCAGGGAAACCTGCTGCCTAATGCTGAAAGTCATCATCAGGCCCAGAATTCTGGCAAGATGCCTGGCCCTGCGAGATGTTGCTGCCAGCAGCCAACTGAGGGCATCCCCAGCAGCAGCACCAGCTCGGGCATATGCCCAGGGAGAACCCAAACCCACCATTAGCCTGAGTGCAGCCACTTCCCTACGTGGCAGCTGTCATACAGACCTATTTAAATAAAATTAAAATGGGGCCTTTCTCTTTACTTTTCAGTATGTTTTTCTCTAACTTCAGTAATGATTTAGTCCACTTTGAAGAAAAACATTTCCTAATGATCCTCTGCTAGAATCGAAAGCACCTTAGCTGCACACTGATAAAAGTAATTAAAAATAAAACAAATGCAAGCAGAATTAACGTTTTGAAATTAAAAAGCTTCCCACACAACAAAAAACCTCAATGGGGTGCATTGCCATTACATATATCATTTCTTCAATCATAACCAATGTGACATAAAATTGTACTGACAGCTGTATGAAGTGCATTTATGTCACTTTACATTTTTTCACAGTCTTCAGTCTGCGAAATGCTTTCCTAATACAGCATGAAAACAGGTATCAGCAGTGCATAGCAGTCTTCTTGCTACAAGCTCAGACAGAGACTGCCAAGGTAAGTAGCACACTTTTTTCCTTCTCTAATTACACAACCGCGCACCCTAAAGCAGGAGGGCAGCCCAGAAGTGGTCATGCTGTGAGTAAGGATCTATTACAGTTGTGACATTTGACCAAAACCAAAACAAATCAAAATAACACCCCAGTGCTCTGGCTCACACATTCGTTACAGAATTTTTGCTGTTGAATATGTACCAATTTTATATCAGGGTTAATGGCAGGTCATACTCTTGTTGAAAAACATTATCAATTCTGATTGCTTAAAAAACCCAAAGAGCCATTTCTTGTGTCACAGAAATGAAGATGGTCAGCCCCTACAGAGAAGCCAACACTAAAACAACCCCCCAACACCCAACTCACATGCAATAGTACTCAGATCATAAACTGTCTCATGCTTATCTATGCACAACACACATCTTGCAATTTCAGATTGAACAGATGGTATGATTAATTCCACTGTTATATAAATTTACCCCTCATTTTCACACCACATCACATCTGAAAGTGTGGCAGGCACTTTGCAGTATTTTGTTTTCTCATGTAAGTTGAACTCCATTCTCTAATACCTAATGTACAGAAGTTTGACCACCACTAATACTAATTCTTAAAAGTAAATCGCAACAGAATGAATAAAAGATAAGATTTTTTTTCTGGGAATGAGTGAATTCTTTCCATTTCCAAGTCACTGGCTGGTACTCGGGAGCAGTATCTACTCAAGAACTCATCACTTCCTCCTGTTATTGAAGTAAGACCTTTCCTTTCCAAAGCTGCCTTCACACCAGGGCTACCAACTTCTCAATGTTATAAAATCATAGAATAGTCTGGGTTGGAAGGGACCTTTAAAGGTTACTTAGTTCAATGTCTAATCACAGTAATTCAGAGACAACTCAGCTTCTGTGACCAGACCATCTGGACTAGTATAGAGAGAAGAAAGTTACGTATTTTAAATTCTCTCTTCAGCCATCATCCCCTGTATTCATACCTGGATGACAGCAAGTATAGAGCTGAATGCTGTCAGCATGATGATAGAAACTGAAATTCAGATGGCAGCACATAGCAGGTCTTGGGAGGGGGACATTATGAGCATGGGCCTGAAGAAAGGCTAAATAAAACTGAAGGCTCTGGGTGTTTATGCATCCAAATTACTGGAACATTTTAGGTTGACTTGGTTTACAAATATTTTTTCTTGTTACAGAAAGCATGGATGTCACAGATAGAAATGGCAATCTCGAATTACACCACACAACATGAAACCAAGAAAAGCACTGCTTTCTGCTTCCCAGTTGAATCCTCTGAAATTTAATAATGTCAACACTGCACTGACAGAGCCAGTGGAAGAGCACTGTGGTGATAACAGTTATTTCTTCCAGAATGCCTTAAGTTTCTGAAGCTAACAGATTTCTGACTTGACTAGACAAAAGTGAAGAGTTTGGACCAGGCATGTAGGAATAAACTAGAGGGGAAAAATGAGTCATGCAACAAATATATCACTCTTAGATGCTCCTTTGCTTCACCTAGGGAAGGCTCTTGCCATCCAGGAAAGCTTTAATACAACTTGTCATTTCCTATAATGCATGACAGGGAAAAAATCCCTACATTGGTGAGGGGAACTCATTCACCAGATAAATCTAGAAGTCTTATTCCATCATTCAAACTGTATTCCTAAATTTCATAGAATTAAAATTTGTAGCCATAGCCTCCCATAGTTATGCATCTCTACCTGCTAAACTGTAATATTACAAGATGATTTTTGCATTAATATTGAGCTTGTGGAGACAGATCGATAAAAGCAGATACTGTGTTGACTCACCATGAATATTTAAAGTGTCATAATTACGTATAACATTGTTAAACTAGAGATGATACACAGTATATAAAAAGAAAGAACAAAAGTGCAATGACGCCCTGCTTTATTAGATTTTTTTTTACCTGAGGTGTTTCATTACTTTATTAACAGCACATATGTCATTATGCATTGTTTATACCCATTTCAGCCTTTAGAGTTGTTTGCTTCACAAACTCAAGTGTTCTTTTTCAATTACACCACTCAATAATTCACTGCTATCCCAAACCTGTGGTCCACATAGCAGAAGTGTGCTCCTGTTAATCACCTCATTTTTCCCTTTTTTTGAGCTACTGAAAGAGACCTACAGAACAGCCTGAAACTGCTTGCCACAACATTGATGCAGGATACTACCTCAGTGGCAGCAACCCGCACGAATGTGCTCTCACCAGGTTAGCCTTGGCTTATCCCCTGAGATTAACCATAGTCAAGACAGAAAGGGAGAATTCCCTAAAGCCACTCCAAGTGATTCTGTCCCATCTCCCACTTTCTGTCCCTAACAGCTTATCTCACTCAGCAGAAAAGTTAGCCCATAGAATATCACCTCACTGCCAGAAATCACTTCAGGGAAACTGAATAGAGAAGCCACACAGATGAGGACTACACTGAAGAATGGATGCCATTCCAGTTGTTTGCATTATTCACAGGGAAATCAGCATTCCCTTCACATTCACTTCTACTCCACAATTTTAAGCATTGCCACTAACCCTGGTCCTCCCCCTCCACCCATGAGGATGTGGTGGTACATTTTATCCACATACAAGCTACAGTCTGCAGGCTGTGCACACATAAGTATGTGTAGATAAATATGTGTATATATATGCATGCACTTACCTGGTTCAGCACTCTCCAGATGTCACCAAGGCCACTGTGAAGAGCAGGCCTCAAGAGAAGGACATTTCTGCTCGTCCCCCTGTGCCCATGACGGGCAAGTTTTTGTCACAGCTTCCTGGGAAAGCAACAGCCACTCAGGCTCCATGCCAAGTGGTGAATAGGTAAAGCAGGAGAGCAGAAGAGAGTCGACACAGCAGATCTGCACTGAGGCACCACACAGCTGCAAACACTTAGCAGCAGTTTGGCTGACACAGCTGTGCTCCATCTCCCTGATCCCCAGCTCAGCTGCACACTGCATCATACCTAGTGCTCACCAGAACCTCACAGCATCTTGAAACCAATGCTGACAGGAGACAAAGATGTTTCAAGCCCAGAGGAGCCACACCTGACAGACAAAGTTCTGTGCTATGTGTGCTGGCAGAAGGGAGGGGGGTTCACTCTGTATATTTTTACCAAAACAACCTTAAGCCAGGTCTGCTCACTTTACCAGCCAAGGAAGTAGTCTCAGAGGTTCTGTAATTTCTGAAGGCCAGCAGGTCTCCAAGGAGGACCAGCCAGGGGAAGAAGTGTTCACACACAAGCTGTTTTCAGGAAGACACAAGCTTAACAGGTGCTCTTCTGTGGTGTCAAGTGAAAGACACCTCAAGAAGTAGCTGAGGCAGCAATTAACTTCCTAACTCAAATTGCCTTTCAGAGACCTCTTCTCTCCATCTTTCTCCACTTCTACACAGACCCTCAAGAGCTGCTTCAATAGCTAAACATAGGTTTTTGTTTATGCCCCCACAATTCAACAATGGCTTTGTCACAGTACTGAGCTCCCACCTTAATCATCCAGCTTCTCTCTGCAACACAGTTCCACCTTGAAAGAGCTTTCCATCTCACAAGTGAGACCTTCATTAGTCTAAAATATAAAACAAGTACTACTTTTGAGTCTTCCACTTACACCACCTGTCTGACTACACTGAATGTTATGTCTGAACACAGCCAGTGACAGAAGAAATTTAAACAAACGTGGGATATCCAACAGCCTTGTACAGCAATTGGGAACAGAAAGACTACTCTGAATTTAACCTGTGAAAAAAACAGATTTGAAAAACAGTCATTATCACTGTCTCCCTCGGGAATGTGAAAGCCTTTGATGCAGCTCTCCACGAGCCTAAGAAACTGGAGCGTTTAGCTTGTTCTTAGATGTGTGGCTTCCCAACAGTTTATCTGTAAAATTATATATCCCTCATTTCAAAGCAACTTTGCTGTCTGAAATGGGGCAAGGTAGTTTTGAATTACATAACTGGTCTGTTAGAAAGGTCTAATTTTTTTATTGTTATTAATCATTCCTTTCACAGGTTAGAAAACAAAAATGTCATTTCACTAACATGTCATCATAGTTTATACAGAACTGGTTAATGCATGGTGTCACCTTCTCATCCAAATCCACAGCTGCCTTCATAACACAGTTTAAGAATTACAGTGCACACTGAACTAAATTCTTTCACAATGTAAGGCACAACTACATGATCACAAGTAGTAAACACAAACACTGAAAACAGAACTTAAGAGAATCAAACTTCAATTAAAAAGAAGCAAAACCAAAACACACTCATGCCAAAAATTTATGTACAGCTACCAAGATGGTATGATCCAGTTTAAAAGAAGTACAGTACTTTGTAAGTAAAACTGCAACATAAGTCTATTATAATACATTACCTCTAAATAATAGGTAAAAACCTAAGATTTTTTCCATATATATTTTATACAATTATACAGAAATTAAGCTGTATGAACAATATTCACATCTGCAATAATAAACTGATCATTAAAATTCAAAAGAGAGGCAAATGAGACCATGTATTTTGTGGCATACATCCATTACAGAACACCATTCATCAGGCTCACATCTTGAGTAGTGAAGAAATAAAGAAGACAACCAAATTAATAGTGCATTGGTGACTGAGGCTATCTATAGTCGAATGACAAAGCTGCATATAAAATTTTTTTTCACCCAGCAGAAGATAATTACGAAAGCTTGTGGTTATGATTTATATCCTGTCCAGCAGCTAGTTTGCAAGGTTGGAACTACAGAAATTGAAAGAATATAACAGAACTTACAATAACTTGAAACTGTAGGATCCTTTCAAACACACACACACACACACACACACACACACACACACACAAAAGACTGAATTTTTCTTTCCTTTTTGGTGATAAAGTTTTGCAATTTTGGCATTCATTATAACTTTTACATAATGCGACAGTGAGAGAACCTTATTAAACTTACCAAATATCTGAATGTCATACTGAGAGGTAGCTTAAAAGAAATCTTATGTAATGGCATCCAATGAGGGGGTTTATTTTTTTTGTGATTTTTTTTCTCTTTTCTTACAAAAGTGACAAATCCTATACAAGCAGCATTTTGGACATATTACTATAAAAAGTTCTGTTATTTTCCAACCCAGCAAGACATTCTTTCAAACATCCCTAGGAATCAAGCTTCAGCATGATACAATGGAGGACTTTCCCATAAAGCCAACAGTAGTAGCCTGGACCTGCCAGCACCAGTCTGTTGACATATAACAATGAACACACTTTCCCAACTCTCTTTATCCAAAAAAAGTCAGGAAGTACAGATGAATTTGGTTTTAGTATTTAGTTTAGGTCATCGGGGGAGGGAAAATTGGAAAACACACCTACCAGGCTTCTGCTTTCATAGTAACATTGATGCAAAAAGGTTATCAGGGCTTCAGTAATCTTCAAATGAGCAGATACTTCTCTATCTGCTGCACAGTGAGTACATAATATGTGGAGAGCTACAGACAATAGGCAGAGTTAATACATTATCTACTGCCTACACTCTTCATTGTTGTGAATGTAAGCAGTATCTAATGGTCTCTCTAAAGATGCAAACCTCTTTATTCAGTGTCCCTTAAAAAAGAAACAGAAAAGATACCTGCAGAACCGAGTTTCTGTGGTGGGACATTACTATCCAATTATAGCTGTTTTTGAAGAGTACATCATTTAGTGGTTTTGGAGAGGCTGTGGTTGGACAATAATTTTAAACTTATCCTAGAAGGGATGCTGAGGTCAAGACTTCAAAACCTACATACTGGATAACTGGCAAGATCCTTGAAAATACATTAAATTCTTCTAGTCTCATTTTATGATCTTAAAATGAAGTTCTACAATAACAATGTGTGTGTGACAACATGGATTTTGTTGTTATATATGCTCTGAGATGATGATTGCATTTTTGGTAAAAGGAATTGTGAGTGCAATTCTCCTTACATAGCAAGGGGCCAATTGTAATACAGTAAAAAATTCAGCCGCAGATAAACCTTCTGTCTATTGACTACAGCTAACACATGCAATGCAAATTATGCCATTCCACTTACTGCAGGTTCTATTAGTTAGACAGCAAAAAGTGCATAGTGCAAATGACAGTGTTATTTCCTAGTCCTCCAAGAATATGAGAGCAGGAGGGGTGGTACCTGGAGAAGGAATTAATCCATTTCAACATACCCAAACCACGGTATCATTCTCCTTGGCATAGTTCATATTCTGTTTGAACTTCAGCTCCAGCAGTTTTCTGTCCACCACTGAGTACTGGTCATAAATTTCTTTAAGTTGGCAATAAGCATTTGTTCCCACTTTGTGTTTAACTGACACTTAACAATCCAGGAAAGTACTTGAGTCTTCCAGGTCCCTTCTTTAGGAATGTCACTTCTCTTAACACCTAACACAAGAGGCTCAATTGTTCTTGCTCATGTAATACAAACACAGCAAGGTTACTTCATGCTTCTGCTCCCAAACCCCTTCTTGCTTCACTAAGAAAGCTTTTCCAGTGAGGATTCACAAATAATCCTAATGGTCCCAAAGCCAACAAAAGTAGTTACTCATTTTTCTTGTGTACCTAGCACTCCACACTCCATGGCAACTTGGTTACTTGACACCTTCCAAAAACAGAGGAAAAAGCCCACACTGTACCCTACAGCCTTGGACTCTCATGCCAGAGATTGAAGCCAGCTGAAAAATGAGATCCCTCTAAACCTCTTGCCTCTGCTGGAAGCTGCAGCAGAAAATTCCTTTTGTCTCTTCATCTGCAGACAGCAATTTTTCCTACTGTGACTCATTAATTTTATCCTCTTCATTCAACCTTTGCAGAAGGGGGAAGATTACTGTAGGGAATACATGGGGAGAAGAAATAAATAACAGTGAAGCACATCCAGCTAAGATCAAAAGCCTGTGACAGACCTCTGCAACGCTACCTGCCTCCAGAGGGGTTGCAGGACAGAAGTGCGATGTATTGCTGACGTGAGGCTGGAGTGGAAGAATAGGATTTGACATTTTGGAGGCAACAATGCAAGGGACTGTGGGTGTTTGGGAAGAGAGGTGATGTCTCCAAGAAGTTAAAGAACCTCTCCCCAGCCTCAACAAGACCATCCTTTATACTTTTCCAATAGCCTCCGTAGCTTGTCTCTGCCCACGTAGCAGCTGGTCTCTGATAGTCTGCTCTCCCAGCAATTCTGATTGTGGATGGAGTGTCCTGCAGAGGGTACAGTTTCAAGAACAAGGCCCACACTTCACTCTCCCATTCTTGATGCCATGGTAATGACTAGTAATCAAAGGCAGCCTGAGGATCCCACACACCTACCGGTTTGAGTGCCGGTTTTACAACTATATTCACCTCTTCCTTTATAATGGCTACTCCACAGTGAACCAGAGCAATCTGCCTCTTGCTAGAGGCTATGAAAACACATCACCATGCATGCTCCAATTCCAAGACTCTAGTCTCTTCTGTCATTTTATTAGCTTTTTCCCTCTGATCCTGTGTCTGCTGTCTGAAAAAATCAGTGCATTAAACTATTTTGTCTGCAATGCTTTAAATTAACATGGTAAAAGTTACCAGGCTTTTTACTAGGTTTTCCTATTACATAGATTTTAAAGCAGTGCCACAAAAAGCCCACATCCCTACAGTAACATGCCCATCAAAACAGTCAGACTGTACAAGTAGATTTATAAACACAAATCTTTTCACCTTCCAGTTTCCCCTATTATGTATCTCATAGGGCATTTTACTGAGTTTAAGCATAACTTCCAACCTGGCAGTGAAGCTGAGCATTATATTATACCACCAACTTAGCAACAAATACAGACCAGCACTAAGAATCATAAGCACAAAAGAAGGAGCATAAGATTCAGCAAAGAGTCATAGATTTACTCCAGTGAAAAGCTGTAGAAATCCTGACCTCTTGCTGCAGACTCGAAGCTCAAGCATGAAAGTTTCCACCCCACCATTGTTTCTCCAGATTTTAATAATCCCTCTTCCTACAAATGTGTATTTGAAAAGTATTTCCATCCCTTCAAAAGGCTGGTCATATGAAGCAGTCAACAAAAAGCAATGTTTGGAAATCGAGCCGGTTTTATCTCTGACGCTGAAGGGCTCCGGACCAAGATGTGATCTGCAGTCAACCAACTGCACTGCTTCAGCAGCTTGCTGAGTGAGCTGACTTTGTTTGTCTTTACACAAAGACATCCCAAAAGGCTGTATTAATAACCCTACTAGAGCTTCTACCACTGCAGAAGTCTCTCATGAGCTTTCTCATTCAAAGCTAAATGTCTAAACACAAATTAGTCTTTTAACCATTTTCCTAGTTCCTCCTGAAAGATTTTCATCTTCCTCTGTCTGATTTGTTTTGAACTTGTGCAGCTGTGGGAAGCTTCTCCCTTCCCTCTCAAAATCCCTCCTGCTCCTTGTGGTTGTCCTTCACCTTGAGAACAGCACAAGGCTCTGTGTGTTACACAGCAGGGCAGAACACATCTAGGCTGGAGCACAACTGTCACATCTTTACTTTTCCCACATTTCTGAAGTCTTCTGTCAGACAAACAAAGACTCTAAAGCAAGCTTTTCTGTTTCTTTCAATAAATATATAAATAGACAAAAAAATTTCCCAGAGGCAGAGATTCTGTTCATATTTTCTATTCAAAAGATTCTTATGCCAAACATTTACACTGATGAGAAGAAACAGCAAGTCCAGAGGCTCTGTTCGTGTGGAATCATTGCAGCAATTGTTTCCTTTGAGCAAACAACTCTCAAGTACAAACCAGAAAAGCAGGTCAGGATTTTGCATAAAGCATAGTTGTATCCCAAACTGTTTTACAGCAAGGAGAATCAGTTATATCATAATAAGAAAAGGAAAATTTAATTTTAAGAAAACTCCTTGAGGCTGTAAATGTAGAACTAGATAGGTAAGCTAAGAAGGGATATGAAACACAGAGATCACTACTTCTGGAGTAGAGGGATTATGAAATTTCTTCACTTGACAGTTAATCAAGACACGACATTTTTCATAAAAGAGACTCTTCTTCATTCACATAAAGAGTTGTCAATAGATAAAAGCAAATACAACTTCCTAATGATGGCTCAGCTTCCATTTTTGTGACAGAATTTGATTCCTTACCTCAGGCAAGAAGTAGAGGAATTCAGGACACAATCCTGTTCTCTGAATAGCTGGCAAAATTTGGTAAGACACTGAAGCACTTGGAGTGTGGGGAATTTATTAGGTTATTTTAGACTGAGAGTCCCTAAATATTGGAAGGCATAACCCCTGCTCAGAAGAAATAACTTTAATGGTTTTGAAATACCAGCTACAAAGGGAAGAAAAGTTAAAGACGGGCAGGCAAAACCAAAGAAGTGCAAACAAAATCACAATTAAAAAGAAGTTTGAAGCCTACGTGAAGTGTACAAGAAACCTCTGCTGCAAGTACAGAAAATATGAATAAACATCTAAAGACACATGTTGGCCTCTTAGAGCTGTTTGGCTTGTAACTAAGCCAGTAGCAGGAGATTCACACCACCATTCTAAGCAGACTAAATCACATACCTAACATAGTATTTCAGAGCCCCTAGTAATAGGGGTTACATGGAATAATGAAAAGTGAGGTTTGTTAGGTGTAGCAGGAGTTCAACTTCTTCCACCAAAAGCTGAGGGAAGGGACAGAAGAAAAGGTCAGATAAACTACAGGAGTCTCAAAAAAGACTTCTTAGTGGGGTACCTGGCTTGGAAGGTCTGTATGTCCCTGAGAACCACAGAGACCTCTCAGTGATTCCAGGGTATGGGACCGTTGCGGAGATGTGCTCTAGGCTACTATCAGTATTATGTGTTTGCTTTTTAAAACCCACATATAAGGGTTTCTGGAATATTAAAATCCATCGACTGAATATATAAATGTGAAATCAATCAATATGGGATGAAATATTGTAATGTATCACATAATAGGGCTACAATGACAGTTAAACTTTGTCTCATCATTTGTTCACACAGACTCTCTCAGAGAGACAGACACAGTCACACACCAACGATGCAATACAGTATGTGTAAAGATGCTCCAGTACCCAAGTGCTGTAGTTGGATAAGGATGTGGGTGCTGATACAACAAGTGGGCAAATAAAATTGAGTTCCAGCTGAGTCCAGCCATTACCCTCACTGTGGAGTTCAAACTTTAGAGAGCCCAAGAACCAGAGAGATAGAAAGAAAACAAAATCACAAGAGGTTTTAAAGAACATCAGATATGCAATCAAATGCAACAATTAGTTATGCTCTTACAGCAACATTTGATACATAAAATCCTCACAAGTTTTTGTATCTTCCTTTTTCTTTGAAGGAAACAAGAATAAACTGCAATATCACATAAATGCTTTTTCTCTTGAACAAAAAAATAAAAGATAAAAAAATACATTGTTACTCCTCTGTTTAAACTTTATTTACAAATAACTGGGCATTTCTAATCTAGACATAAAAGCTCTTTCCATGATAAATGGCAATAAGCTATGGATGATCTGAGCCCATGTCTCACAAAAAAATACAATTGTTTTGCTTCGTATCAATAAACATTTTAAAATATACTAAATTTTGCCAAGTGTTACAATCATTGTCCAAACTGAATAGTAGTCTGAGTGCTGAATGAAGTGCATCAACAGAAATAGTAAATTTTAGTGTAACATTTCTTTCTCACTCACGATAGCCAGTTATCCTTGTAAGTCATTAAAGCAAGTATCACAGACTCGGACAGGCTTCTTAGAAGAAGGAGTTAAGGCATTCTTTGCTGAGCACTCGGCACAAAAGATATTTCCACACTGTCTACAGTGATGCTGTGAAAGAGAAGAAACACGTGCTGAACATCAATGACAGGGCATCAATCACTAATAGAGATCACTGTAATGTCAAGTCAACTCTCATGTTTCAAAAGTTAGTTTGGCTTTTTAAATAGTAGCTATGTAGCAGACAGAAAGGCATAGGAGTATATACTTTCTAAAGTATATAGCAGTAAAATATTCAGAAGCACTTCACTGAGTCAGGAGAATATAACAACTTCAGAAATGATCAGGTTGAACTTCACCCTCCCCTTGAATTTATCCCCTTGAACTTGTTCTGGCCACATAAAATATGTTCTTCTTACGTGTAACTACCTGCTTTCACATTGAGAAGTATCCTTGAATCAAAGGATCCAGCAGCCTTTGTTCAAAGACTACCCAAAGAACATCACTGAAATAATACAGGGCAGGGGGAGTCACATAAGAACGAGACAGGAAGCTCTTCAAAATAAACCTCACAAATATCCCTCATCTACTTCATTGCCAAGTCACTTGTTGGAAGGATGGTAATCTCTGGATGAAGGGCAGACCCTGCCAATTGAGGGATGCTAACATCTTAGCTGATCACAGCTGTTCTTACAAAGAATGTCTGTCTACAGACCTAAAACACAGCTAGTTGTTCCTTCTGTTCCTGAGACAGGCAAGGTATTCTTTAATTCCTTACACATGTCTAGTTAGTTTAGAAATACATAGTCACAAAGCACCAGATCACGGTGATGCCTCGTATTTTCACACATACCTAATTTCAACCATTCCTTTTATACCTGTAAATCTAGTTCAAACTGGTTATAAGTATGTTTTCTGTAAATACTCTTGCAACAGTGTAATTTTGCTTACTCACTTAGGGAATTGAAGTATTTTTAAACAGTTTATAAACTAATGCCGTTAAAATGGAAAAAGAATCATGAATAAAGTAAGCTCCACGGTCTTTATTTTTATTATGTAAGGCACTGCAAACAATAACTGTATTCTGAGATGTCTTGAGCATCACGGCACTATTCAGGTCATTTTCCCAAGTTTGTATCCCATCCAAGAGTTTGAAAACCATAGAAACAGAAAATCCCCACAGACACACAGTAAAACACACCTACCCTTCTCACTGTCACTGAAAAGCTTTTTCCGCAGGCCATACAATTCTGTACCTCATTATCTTCTGCCCACTTTCTGCTAAGAGCTTGGGTGTGTTTGATCTATGTAGAAGATGCAAAAAAAAAGCAGGTTTGTTGTTTTTCTAAATGCATGTCTAATTCTGACTAATACACTCTATTTCCACTGCGCACAATACTCAGTGCAGGATAAAAGCACAGATTCTGCCATGATAGTCAGAGCTTATATTTGTTCAGAGAGAAAACCTTCCAAGTTTCAAAATTATAAGCAGATTTAAGAACCCACAGACTGCAGTATGGCTCTCATACAACACAAACATAACATCTTAATTCATTCTAGAAGGGCAACCCACCACCAGTCTGACACAAATTTGAAATTCTCCTAAGTTCCCGAACAGAGAATCAACAGGTTTAATTGTTTCAAATCAAATTATACCTGTAATGACTGGTTTTCTCGGCCAAGTTCCTGCATTGCAGCAGTTGTGTTGTCCAGCTTTTTCTTCATTTCTACAAGTTTGGCTTGAAGCTTTTCAATTTCTCCCTCACTTTTTATACACCTGAGTAAAAAATAATAAATAGTCATCTCAAAGCATATAAGGCAATGCACACTCCTTCCTTTGGACAGGTTGTCATGTCTGAGAAGTTACTCTCATAAAATCCAGCCAAAAATATCCTTGCTGTGAAAAGTTCTTGGATCACTTGACCAGAAAAATGTTCTGTTGTAACAAACAGTTTAAGCTTATCTGGCATTGCTCCTAAGTATCTGTGGCTTATTAATACCTAGAGTTACCCCCCAAACTAGGAACAGTACTAAATGCAGTTCATCAACAGCAAGCCCCAATAACTACCCCTGTGAAACAGGACACTCTTTACAAACTAGCTGCTGCAGATCAGGTCAGACAATAGAACAGAAAAGAAACCTTTTGCTTTTAGCAAGGCCACCTCCCATCAGCTGAAATTCAGTTAATGCTGAAAGCCAAATTTCAAAGGGTGTTTTTCTGCCAAGCCTTACATGGCTACTGGATGAGTTCAGCACAGCACAACAAGGAATTGCCCATGAAAGAGGATCTCACTTGAATTGGTCCCATCCTCTCCCAAGGTCTACGGCTCAAAAACAAAATCAGCTTGACAGTACTGATAAAGGTTTTCCACTCTGTCTTCACCAAACATGTCAGGAAATAAGGACAGTTTCTCACAGGTGTTTCCTGTACCCTGGTAATTGCTGCGTTCAGGTAACTCCCACTGCCTTGCATGTCTCCTGCTGCCTGAAGGAAAAGCACTCTGCTTATCTAAGATTTAAAGATACTGTAGAGACAATAGCAGAACTGCAGAAAATAAGACTGTAGGTTTTTAGGAGGGAGAAAATGTCTCCTCTGTGAACCTCAGTCTATCTAATCCAATTACACGTTCAGTCTCCTTAACATTGAGCAGTGGGCACACCTAGAAGTTCCTATGCAAATTCTATGCTACTGGAGGCATTAAGGAGTCTCTTCCAGGCTTCTGGAGGACTAGTGCATCTATAAGTGAATCAAGGCATGGGAGCCTCAAAATGATGGAGAAGGACAGTTAACTCAG
This sequence comes from Acanthisitta chloris, assembly GCF_000695815.1. Lineage (NCBI taxonomy): Eukaryota > Metazoa > Chordata > Aves > Passeriformes > Acanthisittidae > Acanthisitta > Acanthisitta chloris. The sequence continues at coordinate 127,554 of NW_008681901.1, forward strand.
GTAAGAGAAGTTCTCTCTGCCAGGCCTCACAAGGTTCACACAACAGATGTGATGAGAATCCACAAGCTACACACCTGAAAGCTCAGAGGAGCCCAATGGATTTAGAAGGCTCTTATGGGTGGGCATAAATCTTTGAGCACAAGCACAGAGCTGTGGCTTTGGTGATAAGCAAGATCCTGATAAGCCTGCCTTATTCTCTACAGAGTGATCACCCTGTCAAAGCCCACAAAGAGCACATTTTGTCCCCAAGACCCCTTGCTGTGCTTCGGCAAGGACAACCGAAGCTTGCACTCTGGCAAGTGCACCCACAGCCCAGGCACTATGAAGAAACATAGATTTAAATAAAGCATACATAGAGAGAATCCTGAATCAACTGAAACAAGTTTTCACTGTGAGGCAATCCATTTCTCAAATCAGAGCTCACCTCTCCAACAAAGCTCTTCTCTCATCCTGATTATTCTGCACTGTTGCTTCCAAGACAGCAATGTCCCCACGTAAATCATCCGTCTGTTTCTCCAGCTCACTCACTCGCCTCTGACTGCTTTGCCACTCTTTCTTCATGGTGGCCAAGTTTTCATTCAGGGCTGTCACCTGCATGGTGAGCTTGGTCTCCTTTTCCTCATATTTCCTTTTTTCTTCTTCTCTATCTTTTTTCTCTGTGTGCTACGAAAACAACAGAAAACTGAAAAACAACCTTCCAAGAATT
>NW_008681901.1:128456-135237 GCF_000695815.1 Acanthisitta chloris
TTCAAAAATTAATGTCATGTGAAACTAAATTCAACCCATTGCTTAATTTCTGTCCCTGGAAAAATCCAAAGGCACATTCACAAAACAAGTCTTTAACATACTAACCAATTTGGCTTCAATTTCAGCACATTCTTTCTTCAGCTCCTCTTCTCTCTTTTTCAGCTGATCTTTGACAACTTCAAGGTTTTTTTTCATCTGTTCCACAGTTGAATTCATATTATCTATTTTGCCCTGCAGCTCTAATTTCTGCTGAATCAATAGCTGGTTTGCATCCTTGAGATTTGTCACCTCCTGTTATGATACAGAGCTCAAAGTTAAAGTAACAACATTGAAAGTGTAAATGATTTAAAATCAAACCTACTGTAATCATTTTCTAGGAGAGGACAGCAACATTTTTTAGTTTTATCACTGGAAGAAAGGATGATTTTCTAGCAGAAAGTATCAGTGTCTTTCATGATCAAAGACTTTAAACTTATACCTATATTATGATCATCATTCAATTTTTAAAATAATTTGAATGCATATTTCCACTAAAGTACTGGAAGATCTGTTCAATTGTTTTCTACAGTTCTTTGAAATGATGCATCCATTGTCATTTTCTATAAACTATTCCAAAATTTACTTCACATTGTTCTCTGGTTGCAGTAATAAGGTTAAAAGCATCGTAATGACAATGTAAAACCAAACGCTGATGGAAGTTAGTTTCTATTAGTCCTAAACGTATAAAAAATTACTCTTGGTTTTAAGCAAGCAGGACAATATTCTTGGTTTTAAATAATGGTTTTACTTCTTATTTTGTAACTGAACACAAAAGATCCTGAAGTAGAATAGTTAGTTAAATTTATAGAAATCATCTTCCTTACAATTACACAGCCAAGCATGTAGGTACGAGCAGACTAATAGGGGTGGCCACTTTTCCATAAATCAAAATTTGCAGCACAAGCTAAAACCAAACCAAAGACAGCAAAGAGAACATATCCTCAGGACAAGGGGATACCCTACAGATACATATACATCCATTCCTTGATAGGAGATGGGAAACAGAATATAAGCCTTTAGAAGACAATTACTGTTTTAGTCTGGTTGCTTGTAGGGAGATCAAGAAATTACTATTAAGCTGCCATTGGTGTGCACACATTTTATATACATCTTCACATATTTTCTTTTTTAGAATAAAGATTTTAGGAATGACAAGCATGAGAATACCTTTCTCCAAGCACAGATTGCTTGAGAAAAACAAAGTACAGACTTCTATCTAAAAATAAGATACTATTTTCTAAACAATGGAGAACAAAAGAACATATGAACCTCATAAGGTACCATGTATTTTCTTTTTATTAGTGTATCGGGAATGTACCTGCACTTATACTTGTGCAGAAACTTAAACTTTGTGTGCTTAGCAGATGCAAATATAACTACTAATAGTACATTATGGAAAACAAACTACAGCCTTTTAGAAGTGTTTGTTTCTACAGAGGCTAAAAAACATGTAGAGTGTGGCAAGAAACAGTTCATTTTACTGAAGACTAAAAATTACTCAATTAAAGTCTTCTAACTTTTCCCCTTTAGAGAGCTCATTTGATCGTTAGGATTTTGGAAGATAGTTTGTCTTTTATGGGGCTCCTGACATTGCTTCTTCCCCAACTGTGACTTTTTAAGACATTTTAAGAAACCACAGCACATTAAGAGAGTTTCAAGTCTACCACGCACCTTTGAGAAGTACCAGATGTGCCTAAAATATCTGGAAAACTTCACAATCATGACTCTTTTGGACATCTTTTCTTCATTTTAGAATAGTCAAGCAAGGGTGTGCAGAGTGGAACAGGAGAAAAGCCAGGACACACAGCCCATCCTGAAGCTAAGACAAGTTATGTCGTCCATGTGGCCAAGAATACTGGGCACCAGTGCTCAAGGATTATCACTAATCAAGACATCATTGCTGAGGAACCTCAATGAAACCTGTGCTTTGGTTCCCTTACCTGTAATACTGATATTTACAGCAACCATCTCTGCAAAGTCATTCCAGATAACATCTACTGAGTAGGCACATATTTCTCATCAGATAACCAAAGACATGAAGAAGACTCAGTTTGTCTTAATGTACCTTCTCAAATTCTTGCTTGCAGGCTCTAAGCTCTTCACCCAGCTTGGCACTTTCTTTTTCAAGTCTACTCCTTATTTCCTGGAGCTCTGTTGTTTTACATTTTTCATTAGCCAAGTCTTTTTCTTTCAAAATCTTGAAGAGAAATAAAAAGTGCTAGAAAAGTTACTTCTTCCAAGTTCACAAAATAAATAAGAAAACCAAAACAACCAAACAATTAACATCCAGGGCCCAAAAATGACTTGGTGTCTTTGTAATTATGGGAAACGACTGCCACATATTTCTATCCACAGTTTGTAGTGCAGGTAGCAGCATGTTTGCAGTTTCAGATGTAAAAGTAATAACATTTTCCCATCTGTCTAGCCACTTAGAACAAACTAATAGCCTATTTTGAACCAAATTCACTCCAGGTTCAGAAAACCTGCCATTGCTATGCACTACAACAGTGTTATGCTCTCAAATTAAAGATGTAAGTGAAAATAATCAAGGGTGCCTGTATGGGGTGGATGTGTCTGTGTGAAAGTTTCAAAAACAGAGGCATTTACCCTATCATTCTGAAGATCCTGTAACATTTTAGTCTTCTCACCCAGCTGCTGCTCCTTCTTTGATGCATCCTGCTCCAGTGTAGATTTTGCTTTCTTCAGTTCCTGAATCTGCTGATTATTGCTAGCAATTCGATTTCTGCTGGAAACTAATTCTTCTTGAGCTAGAGCAAGTTTTTCTTCTGTGGACTAATGACAAAGAGAGTTCTGCAATTATCTGTCAGTATAAGAGCTACAGATACTAAACAGCCACTTCGTTTTCCATGTGGAAAAATAAGTACCTAGAGCACAACACTTAGTTTCAAATGTTGACAAAGCATAAATATAGAAACTTCTAGTTTATAAGGTTACCCTAAGTAAAAAGAAACTACCCCAGCACCGTTTCCAGGAGCAATACCTTACTGCATATATTCTGCATCTTTTCACAGAGAAAAGGTGAAAACATGCAGAAGGGCAGAGAATGAAAGGCAACTGATGGAAAGAGAATGAACTTGAATTTGCTCATGCAAATTTATTTTATTATCTAGGCAAATCAACTGTTCTATAACTCTAGACAGTTATTACTTAAAAGGCAGTGAAGCTATACTGTGAAGATTTCAGAAGTCATTCAATGCTATTTTTTACCAATGACTTAATAAAGCTAGTGCTAGAACACAGTAACATTTTTGAAAATCCTGATGTGAAATGTACAAGATTAAAATGCTAATATCAGGACAAAATGCTTCACAGTTCCAGCTGCATCAGCATTTTAAACATGAAATTTACAGTTAAATTTAAAATCTACACATTATATCTTCATTTGCCTATTCTCCATTACCCAATTTATCTCTCTGCAACAGGTCACAAAATCCCAAGAAAGAACCCAAAAGACATCCAAAGACAATGCTCATTCTATTTGCTTACAGCAAACTCAAACTTTGGGGTTCTTCTTCAGTTAGTATTCTGGAGGGGTATTTTTTAGAAACCTTTAGCTTAGGTAAGGACTAGCTCCACACAGAAGCACGTTCTTTCACATAGAACCAACAAGGAAAAAAAAGTCCCAAACTCATCCCCCCAAGTCCTCCAAAATGTTGGTATTTTACGGAAATTTTTGACACTAAGGTACAGAAATTAGAAATAAGCTTATTGCCTTCAGTGCAGAAGTAGGGATTTAAATTCTTCGAACACAAACTCAATTCTTTTTGAAGTTCTTACTTAAATCATAATCAAACTCTTGTTGAAGGTTAGTGATTTTAAGAGGAACAATGAGCACAACTATGACTTCATTCAATTATGCATATGCTTTAGCCACTCCCATGTTGATTTAAAAACAAATTGATTTCTGATGCCCCATGACTCTCCCTTGTAATGTCTGAAGTATTTTGCCTCTGGAGTCAGACTTAGTTTAAATCAGCAATGATGGAACACTGCTGATTCAACAGCATTTTCAACATTCCCCATGGCTCTTTACAAGCTCACACTGGCTTTTAAAACAAATCTGCAGACAAATGACTTTATTTGCTTTCTGAACTATTGGAGTTTACTACTTAACAGTTTGCAATGTGTTGACTCAGAATTTTTTGCAAGCAAAACAGGAGGTGCATTTGCAGTTTCGAGGTTTCAGCAGGGTGGGTCTTTCACAAAGCAAATTAATCCCCCTTTGCTCCACTGTGGGCAGTGGAATACCATGTTTTCCTAACACTAAGAAAGGATAGGAAGTGTAGCATCATCGTGTAACACCTTCACAGGAAAACACAACAGCCTCTTCAGTACTAGAAAGAAACATAATGAAGCCACAGCTTATATTCAAATTTGTTTCCAGTAGAAGAAATGTGGTTACATTCAATTTGCTAGTTCCAGATCATGAAATCTGATGAAGTGGTGACACCTAAATGAAAAGCCTCAAATAGGCACTCCTCTCTCAACCCAGCCCCACAGTGTCTACACTGTACGGTATCTATACCTAGGCTGAGACAAGGAACAGGTACAGAACAAAAGAGGCCAATCTGTACTTATTTTTCTAAGTAAATAGAAATGCTAGGATGACTGGTACAAATTTTAAATAAATAAAAATATAAGAGAATGTGTCACAGTCTGATTCACTACAACTTGTGCAAATCATCGTGGCGACATCACAGCTGGTCCTAGAGGGGTGGTAGAACCCAGATTCATTCCACCGATGTGAAGTGCATAAATGGGCATTTGAGTCTGTGTGCTCCCTGATCCCAGTCCACAAGGACAGACATCAAATTATTCAGGAATGCTAACCTGACCTCTCTTCACTTCCTAAGAAGAGTTAGACTGAATGCAACTCAGGCTCCTGACTTATAGACTTGAGGCCTGGCAGCATGAATTTTGTCCTAGAATATTCACTTGAATATATGCTGACAGCAATGCCAGTATTGGACACAAACATTCTTTCAAGAACACAGAAGAAACCAGGACTGACTACAAAAAGCACAAATGCCAAGACTCAAGGATACTTGGCAGAGCTCAGGAGATCAGGATTCACAGAATGCATCTTTAAACTAACGCAAAATCAAGGCAAAAATAACCATTTATATGTTTTCATTATCTCTTCTATATAAAAAATGCCTTTTTCACAAAAAAAAATTATGCATATATACACACAAATATATTTGTATAACTATATGCCCATATATACAAAAAATAGTGGTATTGTTTTTTAATCATATCTAATTTTTAATCAAAAATATAGCTTTTACAAGCACACAAATCCCACCCAATTTCTTTTTCCAGTCACAAAGACAAAAATATATGAGTGCAGTTACTGTTAAGAGACATTACATTTTTAAACCAAAGTAAATAGTATCTATAAAATTGCAACGTTCCTACTTCAGAGTTTGTTACAACAGTTCTCCTGTTTCCACTGCAAGACTTAGAGCTTCAAAGTTTGCATCTGGCTACAGCTATGTAGCTTGGATGTTGTGTGTTTGAACAGAAGCTCAGGCTCAGGCGTGCTGATGGCACTGCAGGGAGCAGCTTCCCAATGCAACGCTCTTATCTCCAACTGCAAAACTTCTCCCAAACATTTGCTGCCTTTTCCGTCCCATCTCAGTCTCCCAGTCAGAGACGAGGCAGCGGTCCCAGCAGTGATATTCCCAGATTCCAGCAGATGGTGCTGTGTGTACAGCCCAAATCCTGCCGTGCCTTCCCAGGCACCAGACCACTCGTGTCACCCACACGATTTAGAGCTTTCTGTGATCCATTCCCATGCCTGAAACCTTGTCCTCGCCAACAGCACGGTGTTATACCAGGCGAGAATATTTAAGTTTCTTGTGTTAGTATTTTTAACTAAAGAAAACCTAGCATTGCTAAGATCTGACAATGTGGCCTGGCCATGCCTGGCCTGGACAGTGCTGGGTTTCCAGCGGTGCTAACTCAATGCAGCCATGCAGGGAAACAATGTGGCCTGGCCATGCCTTGCCTGGACAGTGCTGGGTTTCCAGCTGTGCTAACTCAATGCAGCCATGCAGGGAGTTCATATCTCTGTTAAAAATTCTGCACTGAAAGACTCCCAAGCTGACTCTACATACAGACAAGTGTAAAAAACTTCTACTACAGCCTACTAAGAGGGTTAAGACCAAACTAAAGGCCAGCTCACTCATCAACTTTGATTCCAAACTTTAACCACAATACACAGCTCTGGCTCAAATGACCTACTTTTATTAGTAACTTGCCCAAGGCAAAACATCATTGAGACAACTGACTTTGAATAGGACTGTGAAATTCTACCATAAACAACTTCTGACTTGAGTGGCATTTTGATATTCAGCTCTCAAGACTAACATTATCACACTGAGGCTGTCTGAATGCGTTCTTTTTTTCATTTCTGGTCTTCTAAGGCAAGTTATCACTGCTTCTTTAGCTTAACATTGCAATGAGGCAGCACAGTCATGATTAAAGATCAGCTCCCCACCTTCTCCTTCTTCCCCATTTCCAGAAAAAAATAAGTGGTGGTAATCAGACCTCACAAATACTAATTAATATTATGTTTTTAAAAAAAAATTAAAATCAAGAATACAGCCTCCAAGTTGGTACATCACTTCAGTACTGGGGACCCCAATCTTCCTCAGGTTTTGTAGGCTCCTACTTACATAATAAATCAGGTTATCTGGCTGGTCATCATGAAAATCTT
>NW_008681901.1:135262-166262 GCF_000695815.1 Acanthisitta chloris
TTTCCATAGATGTTCTCTCTCTTGCTACCATCCCTATAGGGTTTAAAAGCATGTGGGACACCTACTGTCCTACTTTATACATGCAGAACTAGAGGTCATCAAGCTGCTTTAAAAATATTTATTCAGAGCTATTTTTGCAATAAACAATACTTAAATGAAAATTACACCAAAAAAAACCCAAGCCAAACCAAAACAAAAAAATACAGTTACTGAGCACATCCAATGCTTCTACAGGTCACTGTATTACCAGATGCTGATTTAAATGCATTGCAGGAAATAGACTCACAGATGTGCAAGTGCTACAGTAACAAACTACAAGAAAGAGTATGCTTAAAGCACCATTTCTTGTTAATCATGCTGAGGTTCTTCACAATTTAACATAGCAATTCAACCATGCTGCACTGAAAGTAAAGCTTCTATAAACTGAAGGGAAACATGGCAGGTAATAGAATACTACAGAAGAGTAGTAGGTTTAATAAAACTGCAATGGCCTGTATGTAAAGGAGCTATTTATCTTAAAATAAGATAGTCTGGAGTTTGGCTAGGGCTCCACTGCTCACAGGGACCTATGCAAAACAGCCCTAAGACCTTTAAGGGTTTCAGTGGGAGGGCTGTAAGGCCCACCTTTGGGGAAGGGGACAATGCAATCAAAGCAGGGAACGATGAAGTCTAAGCAGACACTCCAAGCTCCCTTTATACATAACAAAGCAAACAGAAGCTGACATACAAAACAGGTCAGATGATCTGTCCTCCCAAAGTGTCTATTTTTCTCCATAAACTTCAGAAGAGCCCAGAACAACAGTGTTAGACAGACACAGACAAAGCTGCAGTGGGATACATCTGGAGTCATAAGTGCCAAATTATGCATCTTGCCAGCAGACAGCTAGTCTCTACAGCACAGTATGTCCTGGACTAACTGAAGCACTGGCTTAGTACTAACATGAAGGAGAGGGCCAGAGAAAATGGGCCAAGATACACCTTTGCTGACTGTCTCAACTCTCAGCAATACCTCTTTGAAGGCACTGCACACTAATACAAAACCAGGTAACTTCAGTTTAGAAATAACAAAAACTTCAAGGACTAAGTTCAGACACTTGTATTCCAGGCAGGTCTCTAAACCTACTGTTTCTATTAGTTTTACATCTCTGAGCATCTAAAATCAGCCAGGAAAATTCTAGCTAAATCACCTAGAAGACAGCAGTTAATCACATGCTGGCAGACATTGCCCTAATTAGTCATGCTGTTTAAATTAGTAGAAAGCTACAATATATAACAAGAAAAAGCAACACAAAAAAAAATAACTCTTAAAGGAGCATGAAACTTAATCACCTTTCACTCTGCTGCTTCACAAATGCAAGGTTATTTCAGGTAAACTGGAAAATATGCTTGACTTTAAATTAGTTTCAGGATATCCTTTGTCCCAGGGGAAGGGACTGAACAGCACTAAATTCTAAATATAGCGGAAGAGATTTTTTTCACCTATACAGTTCCTGCATGGTTCCTTAGTCTTCAGCATGAATATAAACAGACCTATTAAGTCACATATGATATTAAAAAGACAGCAAGTACCTTAAGGTCTTGCCTGGTTGCCAGCAGCTCAGATTCTTTCCCATAAAGATCCAGCTGTAGCTTCTCCATGTTTTCTTTATGTTTATCATGGGCCTTCTGTAAGTCTGCTAGCTTGCCTTTCTCTGCTTTAAGCTCCTGTGCTGACAAAATAAATTGCTGTTGTAGTTTATTCTCCAGTTCTGCCTGAAACATAAGCACAGGAAGTTTTAGTCAAAGTTACAGACAGTAAAGTCAGCTTAAACATTTCAATAAACTGCATTTCTACTACAAGATGAGAAATATTTTTTTCTCTTCCAAAATAGCACTTAAGTAATCTGAGGTTTGTGATTCTACAGTAATATTTTATAACTAATTTAACAACAAAATTTAAGTCACGTCAAAAAACTAAGTGAAACACATTATGACCAAACATTAAAAATAGAAATAGTATTTCCAAGTATGCTGGTTTCGGCTGAGGTAATTTTCTTCACAGGAGCTAGTATGGGGCTGTGTTTGGGATTTGTGCTGGAAACACCGTTGATACACAGGGATGTTTCTGTTACTGCTAAGCAATGCTTACACTGAGCCAAGGCCTTTTCTGTTTCTCACTCGCCCCAGCAGCCAGGAGGCTGAGGATACACAAGGATTTGGGAGGGGACACAGCCAGGACAGCTGACCCCACTGACCAGAGCGATATTCCATCCCATATAGCACCGTGCTTAGCATATGAAGCTGGGGGAAGACAGAAGGGCAGGGGCATTTGCAGGGATGGCCTTTGTCTTGCCAAGCCACTGAGCAGCTGTGTGGTGCTTAGCTGATGGCTGGGGTTAAACCGCAACACCAAGACCTAATGTTTCCACAGACTGCCGAAATTACAAATATGATCATGTAGCACAGAACAGCCAAACCTGGAGCCACATTTAACAGTGCATGGCACACAGCAGAACATTCCGTAATGTTATAAGACATTTGAACTCTTTCCATTATGCTATATGAGTTTCATATTGCCACTCAGATAAATTCTTTTGGTTTAATAGGAGATGACTTGGTTTAAAACTGCCATGGACATTTTAAAACACTGCAGAGTTTGTCTAAACTACTCTTACAAAATTCTACTGCTTTACAAGAAAATGGCAGCTCTTGCCTTATAGCCTGCTCCTGAAGCAAAATAAATACATTCAATCTAGCCATTTTTATCACTTGATTGAAATTCAATTCCTATGGAATTCTTATTTCCGCACTGGTTCTTTTTTTTTTATTGTTGATGCTGTTGCTACCTCCAACCGCACCTGAAGACCTCATTTCCACATCCTGACCTTATCATTTCCAACAAGACTAAAGCAAGCACAGTTTATCTCAAAGGTATTGACATAAAAGTTTCAGTACTTATCAGAGAATTTACCATTAATTTTCTTAAAGGAGTAAGACAGGACAGTCTTACCTTTTCTAAAAGGGCAGTTTTTAATTCTGCTTGCAGTGTCTCACTATGTTTTTTCTTCTGCTCAAAAGATTCATTTAACTCTCTCAGCTTTCCCTGGAGATGTTGCTCACTTTTTTCTTTCTCCTTCAGAAGACCCTGGATTTCCAGTACTTGTGCTCGTGCTGTATCAAGGTCTATCATCAACTGCTTAGAAATCTACATTCAAAAATATTAAATAACTGTATAGAATTTTAATTTAAATCACTATTTGTACATGATGTACACTGAACCAGACCACCCCACCAAGCCACTGCTGCGTCAGAGCTATGTGCTTGAACACTGGCAAGCAGATTATAAGAGTTAACATAACACATTAAAATAATCTGTTATTCCCAATTTACTACCCATAGATCAACAGCAGTCTTTTTTAACCGTTCCAAATTAAGAGCAGGCAACTTTGCTAGCAGCAGCAGTGGTTTGGACTCTCCTCCTGCCAACTGCAGCATATCCCAAACTCATCCTCCTGCAGTTTCCACAGAGCCCCATAGTGCCTCTGAACCAGAGAGGAGCCAGAGGAGTAGAAGTCACAGAGCAATTACCATCACATCTGCACACCCCTAAACCCTCTTTCAGTCAGTAAGAGTCCATCACAGTCCATCAAACTGCATCCATGGATCATATCTTTTCTGATTCCTCTAGGGAACAGATGACAGCTCAGGTAAAGAAATCCATGAAAGCAGACTTATCCTTCAGGCTGTGAGCTGCCCTACATGATTTTGCAGCCTGAATGCTCGTCTTTGAAAATGAGGTACATTTGGTCCTTATGTAGTCACAAGCAAGTGACTTACACAAGCTTGCAAAGCAATCAAATTTTTGGAGGATATCTGAAAACATCTTGCCAGCCACACAGAGAACAAACTGAACAGGCCTGAAAATAAAATAGATCTAAGGATATGGGGTAACAACTTTTATTGTATGGAAGTACGAAAAATGGGGACATGGTAATACCAAGTAACTGTTTCAATAATGAAAAAACATGAAGGGCTAAAATCCCCTGCTAAGGTATGCAGGGCACACAAGACTAAGACTAAACCCTGTATTTTAAAGCTTCCTATTACCATCTAGGAAATTTTTAGCATCACTTTATTTCACTGCCCCAGGTAGGCTACAATTTGAGAACTGAAAATAAATCTTTTAAACATTTATTATTATCGATTTCTAGATTTTTGAAACGAGGTGGACAGCTTACCCCCTCCTTTTTTTCCAGTGAGTTTTTCAATTCATTCCTCTCTTTAGCTACAGACTCTGTTTGTACCTGGAGCTGGTGTTTTAATTCTTGGCAAGATTTCTCCTAAAACACATAAGACGAGGACATATACCTGTTAGCTTCTAAGACCAAGTACCAAGTATTTTTGCATGATCCATAAAGCCTTGAAAAATAATGCTTTCATTTTCCTTCTCAGCTGTGGATATGTTGCCAGCTCAAAACTTCTCAAAACTTTAACAGTGGTAAATCTAAGCTGAACACAGCTGGTCCCCTGTACTAACAAACTCAGCCATGTGCCAAAGAATTTTCCTGATGAGGGATAGTTCCCCTGTTTGAAGCTGCTGTTGGCAGCCCTTCTCCTTCTTGTGGGAAGCCGTAGGCTCATCACTCCTCTCAGGATCCTAAATTCCTTCGTGTTCTAAAACTCAGAAGCAAGTACATTTGCAGGACTTGCATGGAAATACAACTACATGTTAAGCCCAAATATTAGGCACTTAAGACAGTAGCAAGCCTCCAAAGGACTACAGAATTAGAAACAGAATCTGGACTCTTTAAGTCTAAACTGGGAAGAAAATCCTTCGAGTTTTTAGGAGAAACAAATATTTAAACAGCAGTAACTAAGAAAAGCAAACAAAAAATGTTTCTCTTTAAAAGGTGAATGAGTAAAGGAAAAATGTTATTTTTAACTGGGAGCAGTTTTTTCTTAGATCAGAATAAAAGCAGCTCTGAACGGGCTCTGGGAAATGGTGACATGTAAGATGAGAAGGGTATAAGAAAGACACTCTACCATGTCTGAGGCAAAGGTGTCGGAACAACTGCATCTATAAAACATGTATTCATGTAGTGCCCATTTGTATTACCAACAAGGCAAAAAAGGTATGGAAAAGGTATATTTTAAGGCTAATGACAGTTCACTTTCTTTATTACAGGAGGTTGCTCTGGTACAAAGACTTCAGAAAGGAAACTAAAATGGCCTCAGAAAAATAACATCTTCTTCAGTACAGCGGCACTTTAGCGAAGGTTCTGTAACTTTGTGTTGTTATAATAAGGCTGATGCATTTTTTAAAAGAGGGACATTTCCCATCAAATTGTTTCACCGCTTGCCTCCATTTAGTTTCTTCACTTTATTAAAGGCATGCAGCAAGAAGAAGGGATCCTGTTGTGTGATATGACTGAAGTTTACTACTGTAAACATCCAGACAAAAAAAGTAAGGGTAAATATGTATGAACTACTAAAAATCACAATTTGACTTTCCTTACAGTAATTCATTTCCATGCATTGTTATCACATGTACACTGTTTTCAGGCAGAAAGCAAAGTCATTTTATCAGACTGTAAACACATCAAACAATGTCTAATGAAATGAATCCACTAACCATTTCTGCCATAGCTGCTTTTCCTTTTTGAATTTCTTTTTCTAATTCCTCCTTTCTTTTTTTGAAGGATTCAGAACTTTTTGACAGCTTATCTTTGGTATCTGTAAGGTCCTTTAACAGAGTATCCTTCTCTAATTTCACTTGTTGCAGCTCCGATGTGGCCGCTTGCATTTTACAGTCTAATTCCTTGAGCCGTTTACTTGTATCTTGATTTGATTTCTCAAGGTTTTGTTTGAGATTGGCCTTTTCCTCCTCCTGCTTTGAAATTTTCTGGTTTGCTTGGTCAAGGGCCTCAGATTTCTTCTGCAAATCCAATTTAGCATTAGACATCCTGCAAACAGAAAGAGAAAAATTATTTTTTTTAAGTTCTTCTTCACAACTTCTTTTGTATCATTAAATGTCTCTATTATTTAATATATTAACTGTAGAACTACTTCAAAGCATACCTTTTCCATCCATGGGCGTTATGTCTCCCCAGTGAAGACATAACAGCAACTCTAAAAACTAGTTCTGGGATGGCTCTTTCTTCCTCAGCTATAATGAACAGAAACTACCCCCTTGCTGCTTATGCATAAATTACAAATTTCCATTTGAAAAAACTTATAGAGCTATAGATATTTAAAGATGGACCTCATTACATCAAACTGTTGAGATATTTAGCTGACAACAGGCACAGTGAATGAACTGAAGAAGTGTAGTGAATCACAGCAGTGAGTGATTCACGGGAGATAACATGGCAGATGGAGTGAAAGAACAGGTGGGATAAAACTCAGTACTTGTAACAGAGGGGACACATCACTTATCTATGACTTTAAGAAATTACAGAAGAGAAGCAGAAAATCTCAACTCTAGTCCAAACCACTCCTGGTTTATGTCGGACTTTGAAAAGTACTAAACCACAGGAAATGCATACGCTTCTCTTGCTGCTTCAAGTTGTTTACTCAGTTCTGATGTTCGGAGGTCTAATTCTGTAGATTGCTGTCGCTGCTGCTGTAACTCCTGAAGAGCTTGTTCTTTACTTGCTTTGGCATCAAGAATGTCAGCTTCAAGTTTCTGAGAGAGAAAAATAAAAAGTTAGAGCCATCAGAACACAACCAACAAAATCATAATAGCAATAAAATGCAGAAGTCATTTAGTCTGTGAGTAGCATTTACTGTAGAAAGCAGTCACAATTCTCACACATCCATCTACCTATTTCTTTACTTTGCTATTTATCTTTCACTATTTAGTTTCTGCAAATCTCTTGCTCCTCCAGAAATGGAAATATTTTGGTAAAACGTTCTGAAATTATCTTTCAATTAAAGGCCAAGCAGGCATTTTACTGCAAAGTAATAGGGAAAAAGCTGAAATCCTTAATGAGCCTATCCAAAACCCAAAAGGCCATACACAGTGCTCAGTTCTGGGGCTGTGTACTAATGAGTAGTTTCAGCAGTTTCAAATGACTGCTGACTTACATATCCTAAGAACTCTGCTGTTCTTTATAGCAAAAGCGAAGACACAAACTACAGCTGTGAAGAAATCCTATGCTTGCCTGGAAGAGGTTTTTCTTGCGTTTTGGGGTTTTTTCCCAAAGGTGCTTGTTATTTACATGGAGTATAAAGCACACAGGAGCCTTCAGCAAATGGCCACTGCTTAGACTCCAACACACTGGCTGTTTTACAGGCACTTCTGCTTTCATGCAGTGGCCATCAAACAAAATGGTCAGCTTTCTCCAAGAATATTCCTGCAGGCTTTTTGTTTCTTAATTATTTTTCTACTTTTTTAAATGCCACACATTCAACTGGAATAATCCCAAAGAACGGTGATGATGCCAATATTTTACATAGTCTTGCATTTCTGCTGACAGCATCAACAGCCCAGCTCAGTTTCACACTTCAGCTACCAGGAACTTCATAAAATCATATGCAAGCAGGCTCTGTATTCCTCCCAAGCATTTGTGTCTGTTGGCTACTTGCTAAACTGTAAGCAAAAGGATGAAAAATAAAAACACAAAACAAAGTAGGCAGAGAAAAACACCAGTGTGCAAAAGAAGAGATGGAAGCGTAAAATAATTATGCTGATGATGAAATGCATGACAACTTTATTTTTAAATTTCATGTGGGGAAAACAATCTTCATTCTCCTCTACAGAGCAACTAAGCTAGGAAAAACACCCAAATCAGTCCTGAGCATAAAGACTACTCACCTCCATAAAAACAGTCAACACTGCAAAACCAGTTCTGCATTGCTCCCAAGATCCCTGTACCATATGCTTCTATGTGTACCAAGAATTTTTTAGAAATATTGAACAAAGGCCAAACCCCAAATTTCAAGGCTTTCAGGCATCAGGACTAATCCACATCCTTAAGTGAAAATAATAGTATCTCAAAAGACCAAAAGGTTCTGCAAACCTTTTGCCAGAATTATGTGGACTTTAAAAGAAAAACTGATTCCAGAACTGGAATGCAAAACTCAATACCAAGTTAGAGGTAAAATAGTGATAAATATATCTTGCTAAAATGCCTGTGTAGAAATCAATTTAACGAGACAGGTGGTGTTAAGTTGGGCTGACAAATGCCTGTGTAGAAGCCTACTGAAAGGCTTTAGAAATCAATTTAACCAGACAGGTGGTGTTAAGTTGGGCTGACCAATGTAACAAGTATTTCCTGCTACCACTGGTAAAGTGTAAACGCTTGAACTTGAAGACTCTAATTCTGGGCCCATATTCATGTTCCCTCACATAACAATTTCCTGGTAGCAGAGAGGTTGTTAGAAGCACACATACAAGAAAATGACAGTATAGTGGTAATGTCTTAAGCCTATCTTCTTAGCATGTTATGCTGTCATGGAAGAAGAGGAGAACAGGATTAAACGGTGAATCAGGAAACACCAGTGAAAAAGAAAACCTACAAAAGCAACATCAATATAATCCTTCCCTGTAATTTGAGCACAGCTTATATCACATACTACCAAACAGTAGAGATCAGTTTCTGTAAGCTCAGATACTGTGTTCAATACAAACCTTAAGCTGTCCCTCTAACTCTTCAGTTTTCTGTTCTAAATAAAGACCTTTTTCTTTGTACTCTTTAAGATTGGCTTCCAGCTGAGTACAGTATTCCTGCTTGTCATTCAGCTTAGCTGTAACCTGATCCAACTGAACGCTGACCTTATTTAACTCCTGAGTAAAATCAAAATACAAGGGTTGTTAGTTTTTAAATAACTTCAAAAAATTACTAATGTCATATATGCTTTAAATGATCAAATGTGTACAAACCTTTTCACTCTGAGGGGCAGGAAATTAAGAAGGGAAACACAAGCACATGCACAAATTCCCTCTGTTAAACTGAAAAATTTCTTTTAAAGCCTCAGTATTCCTCTCAAACTTTACAGGCTGTGGGTTAAATCTTTTTTACAGTATTTCAAGTTGTAAATGGAATAGGAACTGTAGGTAATGAACACACTAGATCCTGAAGTTAGTGCAATAGTAACTAGAAAACAACACTACAAAACCTTAGATAAAATTTTTGCTGTTTTTGTTATGAAATCAAGCATGACTGAATAGGAAAGCCAGTAACATGGAGATGGTCAGTTCTCCACATACCAGAGATGATTTCAAAACATTTGGTTCAACACAAAACAAATAATTTCTGCAAAAGACATGAACATATTCACCTAGTAACCACTATGATGACAGCTACATCAAAGTTCCTTGCTCTCCAACTAAGCTGATGTATTTAGCTATTAATTAGTTGTTTAATGGCTGCAAAAAGTCATATTCTGTTTATAGCAATTAATTACACTCCCATGCTAAAAAATAGTGCTGTGGTAGCATCTGTTGGATGTTTGCATGAAGACCACAAAACAGCAATGCAAATATTTGATTCAACAGCCAGTGGAATGCTTCAACAGGATTAAAGCATATTAAAACATAGTATTCTAACAACAGCCTTTTGCATTTTTGTGTCAGTTGGCACACAGATCATTATTTAGGTATACCAGCATCTGATTCAGAATTTACCTCAGTTGGCTATAAGTTAAGAGTTTTCACTTGTACCGAGTGCATTCTATAATCTTCTCTTCATAACATACAGGTGAGAATTGAATAATACCTCAATAACACCTAAGGACAGTTTAGATACTGAAACATAATTCTACAGCAAGGAGTGGATTCCCAAGAAAATTCTTTACACTGCAAAATATATCTGGTCCAGATTACAGCAGAAAGAAATGAATGCATATCATATGGTTAAAATAGCCTAAATTATCATTTTCAAATGGATATTCACATGTTTCTTGAGTTTGTAACCAGACTGTTCTTAGGTGTTTGCTAAGCAGTTTTTTAGGTAACATAGAAGGATTACATGCTTCTAACCTGTTGCTTATCTTGCAGCGCATGCTGGGCAGTATCCAGATGATTCTGAAGATCTGCTCTTTGAGCAGCTTTTGATGCTTCTGCTGAAAGTAGCAATTCAGTCTTTGCTTTTACCTGAAAGACAAACTCTAGTTCACTAAAACATGTATTTCACCATTGCTCATCTTAATTTTTTTATAGTCATCCGTAAGTTTCATAGTAAAATCAGCAGTTTTCATGTGTTAGTGTTAAAAAAAATGCATGAAAGATTTAAACAAGTATCAGGATTGTAAGCCACAGTGGGTTCTTACTTTAAGATCAAAAAAAAGCAGACAAAGAAAACAAAACAAAACACACCAGGTTCCACTCCTAGGAAAATATTTTTACTACTAATTAGGAACAATGGGATATACTTACTGCATTCACAGCCATGCATACCTTGATAACCACCAACTGCACACACATTTAAGGACCCCCATAATTTTCAAAAGGAAAAAGAATAAATAACAACTCAAATATGCTTCCACATGCATACTATCTTTCTCTGTTCCTACCTGCCTGTTAGGGAACAGCCTTCCTTCCTTTCAAAACATCCAGCAAACAATATTTAGAAGGTGGATATAAACGATGTTGGTGCAGTGCGGCAATATTCAGGGTCACCTGCTCTTGTGGTTTACTGTTTTTCTCTCTAATATAAATGCTACTTCTCTGAAGACTGTAAGGAAGTTCACATGGCCTTAAAAAAGCAGTTGCAACAGTCCTAGTTCAGTTCTAGCTCTAATGTGAATGTGGTGAAAAAACAGCCCAGATAACGCACTGAAGCCCAGTAAAAACATCACAAAGCTACATCGAAAGAAGTTTCTAGACCTGTTTGGAAACTGAGTAACACCACAGTGTATTAATTCAGCAACTGCAGTATTAGCTGCTCGAAGTGCACCAATGCAAGAACTACTGATGAAATCTTATTTATTCTTTAGAACAGCTGAACACAATTTGCAGGTTTTAGCTTAAGCAACACTTAATAGGAGAGTCCATGCTGAATCCATAAAGGGGAGTTTCCTTGTCTAGTAAATTAAATTGGCAACAAGGTGGTCCGCAGTTTATTGTTTTGTTTTTCACAAAAGATACCAGCACAGGAAATTTCCAAGCAACACCAAGGTCTTACTGACTTGACAGACTTTCACTTTGGTGCACAGAATCCAGGACTGGTAAGAGCAGGGTTTTGAACAGCCTTGTAATGATTATTACAAATACAAGAGATGCTTGAGGACAGACTTTTCCCAACACAACTATGAATTTTTCTTGTATGTTCTCTGGAGAGAATACAGAAATTACAAGCAGGATTTTTCATCACCAGAAAGTATAGAGTTCCATTACCTGTACATCAAGTTGTGATACCTTCTCTTTACTTTCATTTAGCTGGCTGGTTAGTTCAGTGATGCTTGTTTCCAGGGAAAGCACACGATCTTGAGCAGCTCTTAGGTGTGCCTTTTGCTCCTGCACTTGTTCATGCAAATTCTCTTGGGCTTGTTTATGACTTTCTGATTGATTCTTCAGCTTCTCTGTCAGCTGGGTTACCTGCAGGGGGAAAAAAAAAAAGAAGGTGAGACGGCTAGAACAGCATGTCCAAGGAAGTAAAAAATTCCTTTTAGTGTGTCTTATTATGGCCCTGGAGACTCAATGCTATCACATTTCTTTTCCTGAACTATTAAAGTAAAGCTATATTGTCCACAACACCAGAGTTTAAACAGGTTACCAGCTTAAAAAAGAAGCAGAAGGGAATTGTCCATTTGGCCTTACTGTAACAAAAACAAGATATTAAGGAGACAATAGATGCAGACTAAACTGATTTTGGTCCTGAAAGCAGGAAGTAAACCTCTTTTTAAAGTAAGTGAAACAAACATATATATGTATCCAATAACTATTTTTAAGCACATATTACTAGCATATGTACACAGGAAACATTTAGGAATTCATTTCCCTATGCTGATAGCAAGGAAGTCACCAAGACAAATTCTGAGAAATTTACAGTAAGCTCTTTAAATTAAATATTAAAGAAACAGAACAGTATAGAAACGATCAGTGTCATGTCAGATGAGATGATATGGAAAAAAAACAAAGGAAACAAAATTCAGTAATGAGAATGAAAGGAAAGAAACAGATCTCAGTGTTCGCACCTGTATTTGCAATGCATGGTTCTTCTCTTGTAGCTGATTAAGAACTGCAGTTTCTCCTTCACCAGCTTGAATTTTTGCATATAAGTCCTCTCTTTCCTTTTCTAGCAGAGAGATGTTTTCCTTGCTTTTTTGAAGCAAAGCCTCAAGATTTTGAATTTTTTGGTCCTTATCTCCAATTTGTCGTAGTACTTGCTCCAGATCATTCTAGAAAATCACGTAATAGCCTCCTTAATTATAAGGACCTAAGAAGTTAGTCCCAATGCATAAAATGTTGCATGAATATATTAAAAACCTTCTGTATACTCTGTTCTAGATTTATAAGCTAATTTATTAAAACTAGTATAAGGCATGCAAGTCACTTGTACAGAGAAAAAGTATTTCAAATAATGAAATCCTGAAATATACTCTCACATGAGGATACATAACTATGTTACCTGAGCTTCTCGTAGTTTTGCTGTCGTATTTTGCTGAAGTGTCTGCTGTTCCTGGTGCTGCTGTTTTGCCTTCTCTAATTGATGTTGCAATTCTGTGGAATTCACTGCTTTTTCCTTTAGCTGAAAAAAACCCAAAACCAGATACGAAACAAACCAGACTAATGAGTGAAAAAGCACTATTCAGTATGCCAGTAGTACTCAATGTTCATTCTACTTCTAAAAGATTTTAGTGTAAATATGGATATTTGAAAACTTGTATAAAAATAAAATTGTGTAATGCTAAACAATCAAAATCTAATCAAAGCGTTCATTATTATTAATAGGTGAGATTCTATATCACAAGTGAGAACTATAAAACACCTATCAGGCATACATAGTTTAGCTCTCAAAAAATCTAAAATGTAAGAGATTTTTAGTACTTTTTTTCCAGCAGTTGTTAAGATGTAACATGACTGATGATATAGATACCTGTAAAACAACATTATTATTACTATTATTAGCAGTTTTAGTAGCAACTTCAGTTTAGCAGTCTCTTCATTTCTACACTGGTCAAGGCTTTGCAAATTAGCTACAGAAAAGCTTTAAAGCTTTGACAACATACCAATCAGATATTTGGGCAATCCCCATACAGCCAGCAGAAAATCAGCAACATATACAAGATACTCATTAAAACAAATAAAAATTAATTTAAAATGTGTTTTCTACCTATCCACCCCACACAGATTAATAGGTATCAATGACCTGCTGTGCCATGTTCACTTTACCTTCTTGTAGGGCTTTATCTATGAAAATATCTACACACAAAACTACCTACATGGGCTTAGGTGCACCTAAGTATTTTTTTCACAAGACCCTTAGACAAAGCTCGTAAGTGCAAAATGCACAACTATTGTTCATTTGTTAAGCACCATGAACACATATGCATCTGATGAGCATATAGCCTTACAAAAATCTGTAAAGACAAGCAGCATTTAAGCAGATATCGATAATTTTACATTAAGACTTTGACAATATTAGTCAAATGAAATTCCCACAAGGACAAACCTAATAAACTGCAACATCATGACAAGTGTGTACAGACATACTCTCAGAACCAGAAGAAACTATAGAGTCTGCATAAAAGCTCCTACCTGCTCTTCAGCACGAGAAAGTTTTAATTGTAGATCAGCCACCTGCTGCTCTTTGTCCATCAGTTTCTCACTGGACAGTTGCCTCTGTTCCTTGAGCCGCCCATGCGCTTCCCCTAACTGACGCTCTGCTTCTAGAAGTTTACTGTGCAACTGCAAAAGAGTCACCCATTTTTTCAGTCATTGTTTAGCCAACAGTGATGCATTTTAGACTCATTTTGTCAATGTTTACCTGAAGTTTTCATAACCCAGAGTAAAACAACTAGATGAGCTCCTGAAGTAATGTATGTACCTCATGCACCTCAGAAACACAAATTATGTTAAATAACAGCATCAGCTACAAAAGCATGAACAAATACTCTGAAAAGTGGCTTGGAAGGACCCAGGAACACTCTGATTTATACACATAAGCCTTTCAAAATGAGTTACAGAGATTTAACAGAAACATGAAGAGGGTGATCCTTCAAAGGCATAAGACTATCACATAAAACAGTGATGCTTAGAGCAATCTCGATTTATACAGCTCACACACTTACTCCTGTAGATCCAGTGGCTAAAGCAGAATGCCTTTACTTGCTCTGCTGCCTCCCACAATATACTGTTCTGCACTGCTAGAATAGTAAGCATGTATATTTTAGCTTGAACTGGCTACATTCTCTGCAGAGAAGAGTTACACAAACTGTCAATGCAGGGTACACAGTAACTTTGGTGACTTATGTTCCCCTATCTTCTAGCAGCAAAGACTAAGTTGGGGATGTGCTCTTCCAGCTGGACATAAACCTGCCTCATGACTTTTTCAGTCATCAAAAGCAGTACCATCTTCAAAGTGTAAGGATATCCTTTTGCAATTGACTGTTCTAAAAAGCTCTTTCCATAAAATCATCTTATTCTACTTGAAACTGCCACTATAGATCCTGGGTTGCCTCCTGCCTGCTTCTATACCAACACATTCATGGACATACAAATGACCTTTCAACTCAATGCAAAAACAGAGAATGGATCAGACCCTGCAGTACAGCAAGAACTTTCCAGAGATATCAGGATAAATGAAGGCTGCTTCCCCATGAAATTATGTCCAAGGCCCTTGACCAACTCACCTTTTAATTCCAGGTCCTCCCTTCAATATGCCTAACCCTTCCTCATGCTTTTCTCAAATTCCTACTAATATCTCGTCAAAAGGCAGCCCATTCTTATTGCTCACTGCAAGCAACCACTTTCTGACCAGCTGGCTGCCTGGCAGGGCAGAGAAAGGAACAGTGGTTATGATATCATTAAATCTTTCACCCAGGCATTAAGCAGGGTGAGGCATGAACATAAGCTTCTCTCCTGCTGCCTGTTTCCACAAGAATTTAACACTGAAAAACCCAATGCTAAAGACCTTTAGGGCCATCTGTCAAAATTTGGCACAAGTTATCAAACAATGCAAAAGTTAAAGGGTATGGCAACAGGGAAACGTGTCCATGACTTAGTCTCTTTAAAAAAATCAAGCTAAATTATTTATCTGTCCATGACCACAAAACTGTGAGTGAAAAGCTGTTTGGCATGCTACCAAGATGCTGATTGCTAACTGTCACTGCACAGTTAAGAAAGAGGTAGGAGAAGGAGGACAGGGTGAGGAAATAGACCATAATCTCTTCTCCAGTAAACAAGAATATTTGTCTTTGTTTGCAGGAATCACTAAATTATAAATGCTTCTTCCTGGCTAAAAATACAAACAAGAGCTGGAGGAAAAAAATCTGTGGAAGACAGGGTGCAACAAGAAAACTATTCTAACTATTCATGGCTGTGTTGATACCCAGAGAAAATGTTTGGAAAGGGGAAAAGTATCAAATAATATTTTACACTAGTCACTTTTATTACAGGCATGGTTAAGTATTTTTTAAGAATTTTAAGATGGAGTTTAAGTAAACAGAACCATAAAATCCAGGATCAACCCATGCTACAGAATGCAAAAAACATGGAAAAAATATTTAGACTTTAAAAGATACTATCAAGTAGATTCAAATTTTCTCAAAAACAACAACAGTATTTCTTAACAATTAACATCTCTTCAGAAGTCCTGAAGAGTCCATATTTTCTTGTTAGCCTCTTTCTATTGTCATGCTGGAACCAACAGTATTGTTGAAGTTCCCTTCCATTGTGAAGATCACTACCTTCACAGGTAGTGCATTCTAAAATATACAGACTCAATTAGACAAGCACCTGTTCAAATGAATTTTGAGAAAATGGTAAGGATTCTTTGAAAATGTGGTTTGACTAAACAACTATACATATACCTCCATAAGCAGAATTCATTGTCCATGTAAGCTATGGGACAACATGCATACGAAGATAATTCCACTGAAGTACTGAGTAAACAAATATGAGAAATTTAGTCTTTTCATTACAATAGTAACTGAACTCTTCTTTGGAGGAAGAGAGAGAAAGAAAGGTTTCTGCTTGGCTTTTATTTTATACCATGTACAAAGGGCTTTTTTCTCTCCACTATTCTTTTATGATACAATTCTCCAACACCCTGAGGTCCAGCAGGCTGTTGAAGTTGTCTTGCTTAGACTGTCTCCCTTCCCAACGGTATCACCAGAGAATGTGTCATGCCTCCATTTCCTTTCATAAGAATTCATCCAGCAATGCTTTACTCACCTTCCTCCTCCTTCATTTTCTCATCCCAAAAATCCTTCCTGAAAACGCCCTCTCAGGCTGAAGCCAGATTTCAGCTCAGACTCTTGGCTATACTTCTGAAACTTGCACACGTGTTGCCTAGGCAGACTGAGTCAGTTTTATCAAGTGCAGATTCCTAAGCAGATAACTAACACAATGATCTCCCCTTGCCCTGACAGAAGACTGATGGGAAAAGGAAGATAATTCTGGGGATGTAATACACATATAAATGAAGTTTTGCCAAGTCACAGTTCTTCCAAGATAAACTATACACACAGAGCTTGCAACTTCCAGACTTGACAAAGGATTGAAAATTGAGAAACACTCACTTTAAAATAAATTAGCTTTAGCAAGACTATAATCAAGTATGTCACCCTAACAAAAAAGAGAGATTAGTTTTTCCATTTTAGGACTGGACATGATTCCTGATGCAGAAATATTTCTCCAGTCTAGCACATTACTCTACAAAAAAAGACCCAGCCTCAAGTTTCAGTATGCTCAATGTTATATGAAAGTCTTGATTCCATAAGTTATTGGACTCAGCAGAACAAAAGGTAAACAAATGGTGGGTGGATGTATGCTCTGGGTGTTCTCACAGCTATCGGCAACATAAAGAGAAGGTGTTTGTGCAGAAACACTAAGGAAGCAATATCAAGACCTCACATTATCTTGATATTTCACACTAAGTATTCCCTAACATATTCACTATTCAATCTGAAAGCAAATCAAGCATTGTTCAAGTTCAAATGTAAAACAAAGACTCACTTTTCTCAAACTTCCTATAGAGTAGTAAAACTACTACTAGAAGTGAAACTAATTCTGATACTCTACCTGAATTTGATTTTCTCATAACCTTAATTTATTATAGCTTCAGCTACCTTACTGAACCAGAATAATTAACCTTGCTGCCTTCTTGGGATTTGTCTGTTACCATACTTGTCATGTAAACTCAATATCCTGGCTTGCCCTCTCATTTGACAATACTTCCCTTATTTCAGGGAATCCATCAATAAAAAAAGGGGAGGGAAAATACTGAAGGATGAAAGACGAGTTTGTTTTAACACTCCAAGAGAAAAAGGGTGAACAAAAAAACCTGTCTCAGAGCAGCTAAATACTTTCTATATCAATGTGCAAAAAAGGTCTAATCAAAACATGAAAAATAAGCTATAGAGTTTATGCTCATTCAGCTTTAAAATCTTTTATACTGAAATTAGATAGTTTTAAGAAGACTTCCAGATAGAACAGAATTCGTAAGAAGTTCCCCTTTCAGAAAAACAGGAATAATACTACAGCTAGACAGAAATGGCATTAGTCTTCCCAGACATAAAAATGCAGAAAGGTGGTGCTAACTGTAGATCTTGCTGAGTTCGATTGTGACACAGGGGCACAAATTATCCTCACTTGCCCCTGACAAGGGTCTGGACCTCCTGAAAAGATTCAGACACAATGACAAAAGAATACCAAAGAATTTCTGCACTCTTATCGCAGCCTCTTCTTTTAGCTTGTTCATTTTTTAATTCTCCGAAGAGGTGATTGTATTTAATTTTCTGCAGTGTTAGAAAGAATGCCTTATATTTATTAAAATACTAGGTAGCTTTACATTTATTCAAATTAAAGTACTGCTTAAGTACTTTCCTTCAAATAAGGAAATGCAAATGCATGTGCATAAAAAACAGTACAGTTAAAAAATCCTGAATGGGATGGTTCAAGAAACCATTCCAATAGGATGGTCTAGGATGCTTAAGGAACCTTACCTGACTGAGCTCACTTTGAAGTTGCAGGCCATGCTGCTCTTTTTCCTCCCTCTGCTGCTGGAGCTGTTTACATTCTGCCTTGAGATGCTGGTACTTTGTCTCTACTTCAGACAACTCTTCTTTAAGTTTCTGGCTTGCTTCCCCCTTCTCACCTAGCTCTGTCTGTAATCTCTGTATTGAGGCTTCAGATGCAGACAGCTTAGCCTGAAGCTGTTGGCAGTCCAGGTCCTTCTGGTGAAAACTTGCCTGCACATTCTTCTTACTCACAGATAATTCACTGTGTTTTTCTTCTAGCTGGGTGTAGTCTTGTTCTTTCTTCAGCAGCTTCTCACTTAGACTCTATGAAGAGAGTTACACAGCAATTCAAGTAAAATTCTGCTTGCAGCTGTTGAATGCATTATTCAAATATCTTTCTAAAGGCTGATACTGAACAGTGAAGTACTTGCTAAAGAACATTATGAAAGAAAATATTGACCTCTATCTTGTATTACACAAGTTAAATCTGGAGCCCATACAGCACACAGTTTCAACTGGAAATACTGTTTTTCATATTCTCACATAAATTCACTTCCTCTTACTGAGATAACTTGCTTTCCCTGACTGTTCAAATTAGGCTTATTACAAGTGCTTTTGCTTGGGAAAAAGTTGAAATAGTAATTTGAGTTATTATTACACAGAAGAAGTTTTCAAGTTTATCACTGTCCTGCACTTCCCTAAGCAACATTTGTGGTTTAATTCCTGTCCAGTCATCATGCTGGTCATTTTTAGAAGTATCCCAGTATTGCCCTGTCAATATATTAACAGCATGGTCTTCCATTTAAATTATGGAAGAGAACCTGTGAAAACTAATAAAATCTCTCACGCTGACAAATGAAACAGTCATGACTTAACCTTCATTTTAGAAGATTATGCTTTTACATTTTAATTCATACCATCTAATTTCCTTGAATACAAATCACCTCAAAGAGGATCATTGCTTTGAGTCTGAAAACACTAAAAACTGAATTGTCTAAGGGAGCAACATGAACATCACTGAGTGTCAGGTTTTAATTACCACATAACAGTAAATATTGCAGGGTCTAAGGTCGTACTATCAAATTTACATGCTAAGTCAAATACTGGGGTGGAGGGGGGAAATTATTTACAGATAACTTGCAGGTATTACATAATGCTCTCAGACAGAAATTAAATATTCTAATAGACAATTCCTGAAAGTTTGGGGGTTCCTCCAAGCTCAGCTGAAGCACTAGCTAGCACGGCAGAGATCTTCAGGCAAGACAAAGAAGCCACGAGAACCATTTCTATTTTCTAGTGGTAGTTTTTGAAGCAAAAAAATGGAGTTGCAAGGAGCTCCTGGTTACCATCCAACTCTGGTAATTCATTCCATCCTCTTGAATTGTACCAGCAGATTCTATTTATTGCAGCATCTTACTATTACCTATCCCAGTGCAGCAATACTATGCACACCTCTTTTAAAGGCTGGTGTTTTTCCTGAAGTGACTACTATATTCTCTAGTGATCCTTCAACCAAAACACAGTAAAATAAAGATCATTTCTAACATATCATCCTGAAAAAAATGCTAACACTGAGGTTAGTCTTATGTATCAAAACTTCAAACAGCTCTGGAGCTTTGGAATAAACACTGTTTCAAAAATAAGATAGTTAGTGCTCCAACTCCAGCTATGCTGGGCATCTTAAAATCACACTTCTGTACAGTATACAGGGACAAAACCTGTTTTGTCAGAAAAAGAATAAATGCAATATTATTCAAACCAGTTGAAAAGTTGAACAGTTTTATTCTTTACAGATTTAAACAAATTGTGACTATATTGGTCGTTATAAACCATATACAGACACCTCTACATTACAATAATGATATACAAAAAGATCAATTAAAAAAAAGTTAGAAATCAATCTTGCAAGTGACAACTGCAGCAGGCCAGCAAACCATGTGAGAACAAATAGAATTAATGCCCTATGTGGCCATTAAAAAATAACCCAACTTTCTACAGCATACAACTCAGCCAAAAATTCTGGCTCAAGACTAAAGTCTGGCTATTGAATTCTAGCCCTGAAGAAGTTTGTTGTGAAATGTTTCTTGTTGCTCTTACAGGTATGCAGAAGTTTTTATATTTGCACACATAAAAATTCAGGAATAGAGCATATAAAAAACCCATACAGAGGCCAGATGCCATGTTTGTCCTCCTGAAGACAGTGGCAAGGCTTCCACTGTTTTTAAAATGTTTTTCACACTCAGAATATAAAGAAAGTTACAATTCCATTTTTCATTAAAGGGAAATGATCAGGCAGAATCATTAACATTTGTACTGACTAGTGTTCCTGAAATACCAACACACCACAGAACCTGATTCTTTATAGCTGGGTAAGTTAGTGCCAAGGCATTAGTCTTACTACTCCTTCATAACTAGATCCACATGTTGCACGTAGAACTGCTGTGAGCTACGTTATGAAGAGCCAGTGCAGGTCACTAACTTACATTTTCAAGTAAACTGGGGGTGGGTAACCTCTCTTCCCTGAGCACTGATTTCCACAGACAAGAAACAGAGAATGAAAGCATATTACAGCACTCAACAAAGAGCTCTGAGCCTTGAAGGCTCACAAGATACAAGGGAAACACCACACTGATCCCTTCTTTTAGAACTGCTGCTTGGAAAAATACACATAATACATGTTGGTAGTGACAGTGACCAGGCATCAAAGAACAAACTCTGTGGTCACTGATTGAATTTCAAAATGGTTACATCAGGAGATTGGAAACTATGCAAACTAGGCATTTTTCCCTGCAGATAATGCATCACAATTATTAAAAAAAACTACAGCCAAAAAACCTACAAGCAATGGGTTTAGAACTACAGCAAGTCTTATACTTCAGGGAATATGCTAGTCTTACACCTTAGGTTTCTTCTGGGCTACAGACCCTTACTGGCCTCTGCAAGGCAAGCCAAGCACCATAAATACAGTGCTTTAAAAATGAAGGAGAGTTCCTCCTGGTGTCAGAGAAC
Organism: Acanthisitta chloris; assembly: GCF_000695815.1. NCBI lineage: Eukaryota > Metazoa > Chordata > Aves > Passeriformes > Acanthisittidae > Acanthisitta > Acanthisitta chloris. The sequence goes on from NW_008681901.1 coordinate 156,377, forward strand.
TGATCTTATATACTTGTCATCTGTTCTTCTCAGTATAGCTCCTGAAAATATAAGAAACAGTTTGCTTGCTTGAGCTTGAAATACTCTGCATCAATGCACAGAAATATCTTCCTGCATTGCAACTGGATTATAAATGGATATGCATATCAAATATATTATATTCTACATATAATATATTCTATCCTGAATTAATGGCTCCTCCCTGACAGCTTCTTCAAAGATAGCAAACTGTTCAAAGTTGGAGCAATTTCTGTTTGGGAAGCTAGTCTTACCATTTCCGATTCTAAGTCCAACTCCTCCACGGCCAAGATTCCTTGGCTAGCGTATCATTCTTATGGATACCACCTTTCAAAATGCTGCATAAAGAGATGGCTGAAAACTGCTTTAAGTCACTGAAACTGAAAGAGGAAAAGTAGCTCACTGCCACTTCTTCCTATTCCTCAGGTGGTGCTTGACATTAACCTGACAGAGCAGAGGACTCTCTCTAAAAGTGTGGTTATCCCATGCATCAATCTGGTTCACTCCACATTGTTAATGAAACAGCAATATATTTAGGAAAGGGCTCTATCCTGTATAGCAAGAATTCTGACAAAAGCTTGATTCATTGTTGCTCGTCTGTGGAAAATTACAGCATGATGATTCTCACCACATCAGTTCCACACCTGATTTAGTGAGTCAAACAAAGAGTCATCCTACTAAAGTTAAGTTTCACTTACTAAATTTTAATTGCTCCTTCTTAGATTCTTTGAAATGCTGCTTTAATATTAGATTATATTAAATACACTCTGTTTGGTCCCTGTCCTTTCCCATTTTCCAAGACTGACAAGGTTGCTGGTAAATACATGCATGTAATGTGTGCAGTTCATACAGAATGTTCCATATACCTGCAACAGAAAGCACATGCATCTTTCTCCTTGTCTCCTTTCCTCCCCTACCTCTATTTTACTACCCCACAACATATGATTGCTTAATGCAAATACAAAGTGCAGCAAGCTTAAAGAGCTCTGATAAAAGCTCTCAAGGAATACTTATAAGCTGAGAAGTTTCTGGAGTTTATTTTCATTTTCTACCATTCATGACTCTGGTATGTGGCCAGAAAGTATGATAGGAGTACAATGCAAAAGCTAAGAAACTGGAAAACCAAGGAAGAGAGCTCAAAATATCTTTCAAATTATGATTTTTAGGCAAACACAATATTTCAAAGGATACTACTTTTTTCTTTTAATGTGTGAGAAGGCAATACTGCTTAATGACAAGTAAGCATCAACTGGAGCAGTTAGAAATCTGCAATCATAACAACCCAAATGGCAAAGGAATTCTTAAATTCTTCAACACCAAAAAGTGTTTTGCTAGACTTCAGAGCTTCCCAAGGCAATGTGTGATGTGTTTCCATTTTAATGTGAGCCTACAAGCATGGAAAACAATAGTAATCTCACCTGGTTCTTCTGTTCTAGTTCTTTGACTGAACTTTGAAGTTTTTGCAGCTCCTGAACATACACAGCTACCTCCTGAGGTCCTTTGGCAAGTTCAGCTCTTAACTGGTTAATGGTAGCCTGAACAGACAAACAGAAAAATCCTCATTTAAAACAGAGTTTTGCATGCATAACCCAACAAAAGCAAGGCATCTGATAGCAAAGTAAAAAGTATCTTGTATACAAATAAACAATTTAAAAAGAAAAACATCACCTGTAAACTAATCTCAGAGCACCACTACGGAAGTACCACTGAGCATAATTTCCCAGAAGAGATTCATTCATGTCCTATTTCAGAAGACAAAAATCTGACCCAGTCCAATAGCAAATGCCAAGTGTCAGGGATCTTTAAGAAATGTTTGTTTCAGCACTGCCTGGTCTTGATCACTTGATGAAGGAGACTGAAGACATCGACCCCTGAACTGTTTGCCTCAAGGCTTGTTGATTCACAGGGTGTCTCCAGTCCCAAGATAAGGAGGCACCATTGTCAGCCACCCAAATCCTTCAGCTAACAGATAACAACCTACATTCTGAGGTAACCAGGCACCACTGTACACCACCTACATCCCCTGGCTGTCGAGCCATCTGCCAGATAATGATGGATATCCCCTCCAGCTGCCTAGGCCACAAGGCACCACCGTCCACCATTGTCCATGACTGACATCAGAGGCTGTGAATTGGTCAACTCCAGGGAAGCTGAGCAGTCAGTGCCTGACAGAGCCCTATAAACAGGACCTGCATCCAGAGCATGGTGCACACTCATCACTGAAGAGAAGACAGCTATGGATCATCAGAATGCTGCTGAGACTTATGGTGCTGACTAGTTCTATTGCACCATCCCAAATCTTGCTTGCTTCCCCACTTTTCTGTTTCTAACTTTCCTATCACCCCTTCTCTCTCCCCCCTGAGTAACCAGTAATAGTGTCTCACTCCCTAATGGCATTTTGACCTCGTTTGTGTCTTAATTCACATTGGGGGATTAGAACGAACACTCCCGAGTCTTATCAGACCAGGACACCAGGTTGAGCCCAAAACTGATGAAAATCATAACAAATTATCCATTAATCATTATCACAGCTTTCACTCAAGTCATTGCAGTTACATGGTCAAAGTCTTTGCTGCCCTGGTGAGAAAAAAGGTAGTGGAAAAGTCACTAGGAGAAAGTCTGGCATTGGATGCAAACTTGTGGTGTGACTTTTGGACACATCAACCATGTAGGTCAGCATAATCAGAGAAACAATACTACCCATGAAACAGGAGTGGTACAAAACAGAATATATCAATGACTGCACAGTATTTGAATACAGTAATGGAAGAAAAGGAAAGCACTTTAGGGCATGCCTGCTGTGTATCAATGCACTCATTTCAAATACACTATATAATAGTGATCTTTTTAAAGAAGCTTTCTTTCCTACTGTTCTTGCAACCACAGATTTCAGCACAAATTTATAAATACTAAATTGAAGAAACAACTAAAGCAGAAGTAGCAGACAATAAACCTACAATTTACAACCTTCCCACAGAGAAAAGAACACCAAGGAGAGCACACAAACACATTATATGACTACAAACCGTTATTAATTGACTTTCTGTAACACTGTGCTTTATCAAAGCTGTTTTGTAACAGAGTTGTTAGCTAAAACACATCCTGGGATCTGTCTTTGTCAGACAAACATTCCATGACCTCAGAAAACAGAGTAAGGATATTTCACTGCTGAGCACATATAATGCAGAAAACATGCAGAAGCTTGTGGATGACACCACAGCTGCCTTTTCAACTAGAATCATAATTTATATGCATAAAGATTCATTTCTCATTCACAATGGAGTAAGTCCATTCCATATTTCATTTTTAACAGGGAAATACATGACAGATACATATTCATTCCTGATATTTTCTTACTGATGTCTGTATGATTAATGAACAAATGCTTCTGTTTAACAACCTCTTGAAATTATCTTGATAAGACAGAAATCTGCTGTAAGAATAAAATCCTTTCCAAAAAATGTCTCTCAAATTTAAATGTCTCCATTAGAAATCAGAAAAAATAAAACAGATGGATGAAAGATGGAAATAAGCAATCATAAAAGCTGCTAGTAGACACATTTCCTCAAATTCATTTTCAAATATTCCTGTGTTCCTAATGCCTTTGCTTAGTGGAGAAGGGAAAAAACCAAACCAAACCAAAATAAAAAATAATAATAATTAAAAGAAACAGTACTGGCTTGTTAAATTTACCCATAATTTAGTCTACTAATCTTGTTTATTTCTGTGGGTGCTCAAGTTAACAATCAAGCCTAGGTCCTGTATTTTATGAAGATGTTTCAGATACTGAAATGAATCCCAATTAGCAGAGATTCATTGAAATGCTTAGCTCCAAAGCAGTGCAAGCTGTTTTCATAATGTGTTTACCATGCAGGAGCCACTACAGTAAAAAACTGAACATGGAAGGACCTGTTCTGAATGAACATTCATCTGCAAGACCTGGACACCAGAGTTTCAGGTACAGCCCTGAAAAAAGGCATAAACACCCAATAAAACTAAAATAAAGCACAGTGAATACATTCAGGGGACAAGTGCAGAGCTATACAATTCTTCACATCCCTCTCCTGCAGCATTTGAAGATGTTCATGTAGGGCTAAGAAGTCTTTGTTATTATCTTCACCCATGACATACCTTATTTTAAAGATATTTCACTTTGAAAAGCAATATTAATATGTGTATCCTCAGCCAGCCTAGAAAAACAGTGAAGGATGACGTAAGAACCACTTTAAACTTTCAGCCCTTGAGGTGGTCTTAAAGAGCAAAGCTGAGATGAAACATGGCCAAACATTTATGTCCAGTACTGTAGCCAATCTGACAATGAAGGACTTCCATTTCTTGTCTTCTTATGGCTAACACTTATCACAGTTGTGATATTTAAAGAAAAGTAGAAAGGTTTTCAGTACTATGACTTTGAGTAATTTTTATTTTCTTAAGAAGTCTGACCTGTCACTTTCTATTGACTTTTATTTTGAACACATCTTAGGCTATTGTCACCATATGTTGAAATTAAGCCGACAGTAGTACTTGAGAAGAAACAGGCTGCCACTGCTTACCACGTTCTGCCACGCAGCCACTTGGTCTTCTCTGGTTCAGCCTACATACTGATGCTACTACACAGGCATATGATACTATTATAACCTCTGCAATGTAGTTTTGAATCCCACCATACATTTAAGGCTTCTTATATGAATCATGGTGAGAGCTAGGGGCATCACCAAGCCTTCTCCCCAACCTGCTGTTACACTTCCAGGACTGAAATAACCTTCTTCACTTGTCTGTTTTTCTGTTTTTAAGAGCATCCTAAGGATGCTCTTAAAGCTACATTTCAAAATGAATAGTTATGTCAAAATTTAAACATACCTAATTTGAAGAGCAGCAATTCACACTTTTTTGAGAATGTTTTTACGGTTAAAGATTTTTGTTATACCCATGTCACTGTCATTTTATCTTCACATGAAAACTAAATATACAAAATGACAACTGAGTACAGAGACAGCATTTTGAAATGAAATTTAAATTCTGCAGCATAATTGTGGGATCTCACAGTTAAAACCAAATTACAATTATGCAGCAACTTACATGGCCACATAACCACATTATATTCATAATTCCAACTGTGATATTCCTTTTCCACATCTGATGAAGCACTTAGAGTACACAATTTTAACTTCAAAACAAGGGTGCATTCATGTTTAGTACAATACTGTACCCATGCATAATCCCTGGAGCTAAATGCATCTGCTGGAGGGCAAGACAGAAAGGTAAACCCTAAGGAGTTTAGAATAATGCCCAGCAATATTTCTCTAAAGCTCTGCAGTGCAAATGAAGAAAAAGAAAATTAAAACTTCTGAAATCTAGGGCACAGGAAACCCCAGAATAAAAGTACGCCAGAAATTCTTCACATCCACAAATCTCAACAGGACAGAGGACACTAGGAGTCCTACAGAAACCCTAGGCATTCCTTCATTTATGCTGGAGAATTTTGCAGGGACACCACTTCATGAGGGACCACAGCTCTTCATTGACAAGTTTTGCTGGCATTGCTGCATTGGTGTAGGACAACAGAAGAGAGTGGGGACAAAATTAAAAGGTCTCAGACACAGCTGATGGTCTTCAGCGAAGACTGTTACACATCCAATAGTAAATTATAGCAATGAACCCACCACTGATGTGCAACATGCCCAACAAGAGTTCTTCTGCAGGTATGGATTTAGCAACCCCTCAGTAGAATAAACAACACGTTAGATAAAAGTCTTTTTGGTGATACTGTATTTTCATCAGGTTTTCTTGCCATTGTCTTTGTCAGAGATTTCCCTCATGGTCACGGTAAGCAATATTGAACAGGCTTTAGCAAGGAGTGATCTGAGACAGTCTGAGGAGTAAAGTTCCCCCTTAAAAATCCAAATCCAAGCTGTTGCATCCCTTTTTCTCTATTTTGTATAGAAGTGGAAGTGCTAACCAGTTGAAAAGTAGAGGAACCAAAACGAAGAAAACTGAATATTTGCTATGAGAGAGGCAGTTACTTTGCTTCCTTAAACAAAGAGTTATCAATTCTATATGCAAGAACAACAAAAATGAACAAAATTTTCAAATCTCCTGTCAACAATTTAAAACTTCTTCTACTGACTCAGAAAAGCAGGGCAGGCCTTCACAAAGTACTTCTGAAGAAATCAGCAACTCAAGTACAGTGTGGTCCCTTTTTATTACACGAGATGAATTTTAAAAGTTCACATCCAGGAAAAGATGGAGGGGAATAATGTAAAATACATTTTTAAAAAACTTAATATGAGAACAACAGATTTTATTTTATACTTTAGACTGCAGTGACAGAGAGGAAAACTAAGGTGGTGTTGCCTGGAAGCAAATTACAGGTAACAGCCTGACACCTTGACCTTAAGATGTGGAGAGGCCTGACAGTCACTCACTTTCTGCTCTAGTCAATTACTGGCACACTTGGAGGTCATTAGACAGTGGACTGGGGGGTGGGGATGTATGTGTGCAGATTTGTCCCTTATACACAAAATAGTCCTATATTAAATAATAGGTGTGGAAAGGCTTCTCCTTTGAAACCAAAAACTAGAAAATAAAAAGTGAAAACCAGTTTACAATGTTCATTAAGATATTCAAATCTAGTGTAAGTTGAAGAATTATATACATGCTGTAAGGATACTGAAAATATCATCTATCTTGTGTTAATCATTTTTAATGTATTTTAACACTCCAGCATCCATTTGCAGGCACATAACTCTAAACAAACCCATTATTTTCAGTAACAACCATTTTTATCCACGTTGCTCAATAAGAGAAACAAACTTTAGACTCAAACAGGTATTGCTGCATTTCCCTCTCCCTATAAAAAGAACACAGCTCCACCAGAAGGATTTTTCCACTGCTGTTGGTATCTTGTAATAACTTCTGATGCCAAGAAAAGGTTTTGCAATGAGAAGTGTGGGGGCTTTTGGAGAGTAGATATTGACAGAATTATTCAATTTACTGTAATGAAGAAACATGTCTATTAGATAAGTGAGAAGATTCAGTTAAGACAGAGACTTTTTCACTATGATTAATTAATATTTTCCATTTTCATATGATAATCATGGCAAATCTACAACACACATCTTTAGGTATGAGTATTACCTCAGAGCTAGCCTGCTCTGCCTGCAAGTGTTTGCACTCATCTTTCAGCTTTTCAGATTCTCTTTCACGTTCCAAAGTCATTTTATCCATCAGCGTCTGAACTTGAACCAGCTCCTTTTTCAGGACAGCCACATCTTCCACACCAGGCCTTTGTAGCTGAAAAACAGAATAGCAGTGAGCAACATCATGTTGGCAGACATGCTTTCAGTGTCAATTTCATCTCTCAAAATCTATCAAATCAATTCACAGACAAGGTGACATATACAGTATTATAGCTGGGCTAAAAAAGAGAGATAAAGAAACCCACCCCCAAAAAACCAAAAGCATAGAGAAGTACTTATCATTACAAAGCAAACAGGATTTAAGGTTTTCAGGTTTTGCCTGACAAACTTTGAACTTGTTCATTGATTTCAACCAAATCTGACAAATGGAAAAATGTTTCAAAGATTAAATTTCTGTCACTTTCATGTAGGCAGATGGCTAGGTACAGGACACTGTCCCTGTCTTCAAGAACTATTTCAGAAAATCACAAGAACAGACCAAATAAAAGGTCAGCTGAAGGAAATGTCTTGAAGATACTGTCAAATACACCTTAATACCAAACTCACAGGTAAAATCTGTTGGTAATCACATCTAAAGCACCATAACATCCCTCAAAATGAAATGCTATGGAGGGAAAGGAGAGGGAAGACAACTATAAGCACTAAAGAAAGCAGAGAAAAGGAGTGCTGGCATCTGTAGATGATAAAAGGTACAGGAAAAGGATAAGAATGCAGAAGGAAAGGGGAAGACAAGAAACAACTGAACAAAGGAATGGATAGGTCCATCAGGGCTAAGTGACCCTTTAGGGTGGTCAGCTACAGGAAAGAGGGGGAGCAAACAAGTCCTACTTTCCTCCAGCATCTAAACAGTAGCTGAGTGGCAGAAATTAGGAAGTTCCTTTCACTACAGCTTTACAACTGGCTCAGCTTGCTGAGTCATGGGACTGCTCCCTGGAGCCATGGCTGTATATAAAAGTCATCAGGAGCCAAAATCCTGAAATATACACACGTTGGTATTATCAGCCAAGTGCAAGAAGGACAATATTAACACAGGCATGACGATGACAGCTGCCAGTCTTTCAGCCACCATGTCACAACACACCTCTCTGAGCACTTCTTACAAATGCAGCTGTCCAGGGACAGTCAGAGCATAACACCTCATGGAAAAAGTGTGATCTAGACAGCTGTCAAAGTCAGCAATGACATGCTCCAAGTATAAGTCTGCATGGCACATATATATGTGTAAAATCCTGCAAAATTGCTGAATGATAGAGCATCAAACAAATAGATTATAACATAACATAGGGTAAATTTTAATATATAAGTCAACACCAACAAATAGTTCCTCACTGGAAAAACACTGAAAATGTAGATCAGTGAAACAGATCAGAAACAATGGTGTTCTGAACATCTCCACGTTCAACAGTGTCTGACTGCTTTAAAACTGCATTTGCATGCATTTAAGTCTCCCAATCTGACTCAAAAATTTAAAAAAAAAACCATTAATGTGATGTGAATACCAGCTCTGTCTTTAAGTCTTCCACTGTACTTCTCTCTTTCTGCAGCTCTTGTCTCAGGTTTGTCACTTTCTGTTCTGCACCTTCCCGAAGGCTGATTTCCTCATCATACTTTGATTTAAGATCTAATAAAAAGGAAGTTGAATAAACAATCACTTCCACAAGGTGCACAAGTAAAGAACAGAATGAGATCTCATGTTAATATACTTACCCACAATTTCAGTGGCCAGTTGTGCTGCTTTTTGCTCAAATAAATCTTTCATTTGCTTAATGTTAAAATTTTCTACTTGGATCTCTTCTAGTTGACGTTCTAATGATTCTATTTCCATAAAAAGAATAGTATTATTTTCTGCAAGAGCTAGGACAATACAGTTACTAACTAACCACAACAGGTAAATAAGTAATTCAAATTCCCTTATCATCCAATCAGTTCAGCAAAGTAAACAACTTTACTGAAGTATCTACAAGCATGATGCTAGAACATGCCACTACTTGAGTACTCTGCAGGATTAAGTACGTATTGGTTTTCACTGGTCACAAACAGCTCTTCAGATCACTGCAACATGTTGTTGAATTTCAAGCCCTGAACTGTGATTAAAAACTTTCAACAGTATCACTCAGATAGTTTATGTACACATGAGGAAAAATGTATTCCACGAGTGTCTCGTGGAGAAAAACATAAAACAAAAATTATTGGGCTGCAAAGAAAAAAATTCTTTGTTTTCTTTGCTAGCAATGAGTACAGAAAAACACTAGACAAAACCAACCCTGACAAATGCTACAGTTTAAATATCTGATTGCTTGAATATATGAAATTATTAAAATGGTATTCAAAATGACTCATGAGAACTGCTTTCAGAGTCAGGAGAACTTCTGTCTTGCTTCTAGAAATTTCAAATCCTCAGCCTCTGAAACATTTCCCCAGACTATTGCTTAAGATAGAGAGCTCTTGATAGCTCTTATAATGAGCTTTTTTTCCCAGTAATTGCACCATTTCAGCTCTCTAGCTCTTAATTTACTGAAAGTGCTAATTTACCTGAAAACTACACCCAATGAAATTCCAAAACAGTGCAGAAATTAATATAATAAAATATTAGCCACCTGTAGATGTAGCTGTTGTCAATCCATCAGACTTAGAATCCTTAAGAAAACAGAATAAATGCACCATTAGAC